>NW_015163161.1:95739-213698 GCF_001447785.1 Gekko japonicus
AAAAAGGAACCTGATCCAATGCTTATTTTAAAAGTTCATTCTTCTTCTTGACGTCGTCCTTTGCCATCTATTTGGGGTAGCTTGTTCAGGGCGTTTTCGTTTTTTGCCTGTAGGATCTTCCCCCATTTCCATTTCTTCATCTACTTGCAGGCCAAGTGCCTTTAATAGGGCATGTCAAGTTATAAAGCCTTTTCTAAACAAGATATTGAAAAAGGAACCTGATCCAATGCTTATTTTAAAAGTTCATTCTTCTTCTTGACGTCGTCCTGTGCCATCTATTTGGGGTAGCTTGTTCAGGGCGTTTTCGTTTTTTGCCTGTAGGATCTTCCCCCATTTCCATTTCTTCATCTACTTGCAGGCCAAGTGCCTTTAATAGGGCATGTCCAGCGTCCAGATCTGCTGCCTGATGCAATGTCCCTTTGTGTCGGACCTGCAAATATCCTGTAGTGGCCCATTTATATTTAACTCCTTTTTCAATTAGTTTAGCTGTTATGGGTTTCAGGACTCTCCTGATCTGAAGAGCCTCGGGAGGAACATCCGGAAAGATGGTTATTTCTTCATTTTGGAATTTAAAACTCTTTACTTTTTTCGTTTCTTGCAGGATCTTTTGCTTTACCTTCAAGTCCAGGAACTCCACCATAATGTCTCTGGGCCCTCTCCGCTTATCTGCCGCATTGCTCCCAAGGCGATAAGCCCTTGTAATCATAGGCTCGATATCGTCTTCAAACTCGATCACCGAAGCCAACCATTCAGCCAGGAAGCAGGTAAGCTCCGCTTCCCCCTCCGCCTGCTCAGGGAAGCCTCGTAGTTTAAGGAATTTTTCCCGAGTTCTATGCTCCAAAAGTAAAATGCGCTCTCTGGCCCATATCTCAGCGTCATGAAGGTACCTGATGTCCTCTTGATTGTTTACAGTTGCCTCCATAGCTGCGTCTGCTGAAATGGCGATTTGTTGCATTGCGGCTTGCATCTCATCCATCCGGTCTGTTAGCGGTTTAATTAAGGATTGCATGTTATCAAGTATTTCAGTCTTAAGGTCTTTTATAGAGTCAAAAAAGTCCTTCTTGGTGAGTGTTGCAGCATCGAGGCCCTCCGGAACTTTTCCCGCCGCCATTTTGTCAGCCGCGCGATCTTTACTTGGCGCTTTTCCGCTCGCCTTTTCTACTTGAAAAAAACTCTTTAGGTGCGAGCTGGTGGTGATATTTGTGTGTTGCCTTTGTTTATTCAGCTTTCCCATGCCGTGTGTCGAGAGAGTTCGTTTGTTAATAGCGTTATTTAGAGGGATTACGGGGGGGAGTCTAGGAGCCTCCTCAGAATGCGTCCTCCATCTTCTCGATCGACGCCCTGCCCCTCCTGGGATCCTAGATCATCGCAGACTGTGACAGCAGCCATGAAATTAAAAGACGCCTGCTCCTTGGGAGGAAAGAGATGGCGAACCTAAACAGCATGATAAAAAGTAGAGACATCACCCTGCCAACAAAAGTCCACATGGTCAAAGCAATGGTATTCCCAGTAGTCATGTATGGCTGCGAGAGTTGGACTATAAGGAAGGCTGAGCGCCGAATAATAGATTCTTTTGAACTATGGTGCTGGAGAAGACTCTTGAGAGTCCCTTGGACTGCAAGAAGATCAAATCAGTCAATCCTAAAAGAAATCAACCCTGACTGTTCCCTGGAAGGCCAGATAATGAAACTGAAGCTCAAATACTTTGGCCACCAAATGTGAAGGGAGCACTCAGTGGAGAAGACCCTGATGCTGGGAAAGATTGAAGGTAAAAGAAGACGGGGATGGTAAAGGATGAGATGGTTAGACAGTGTCATAGATGCAACGGACATGAAATTGAGCAAACGTCAGTGGACGGCGGAACACCGGAAGGCATGATCTGGTTCATGGGGTCGCGAAGAATCGGACTCGACTGTGCGACTGAACAACAACAAATGATGCCAATCTGGTTGAGAGATCTATGCTATACCACCTTGAAATGGTCTTACCACCTTTTTTCATCTCTGGTGGGAACCTCGAAGAGAGCAAAGAGCCTTGGGTGGTTGTTGGGTCAGACTTTTCTTTCCTAAAAGATCTGAGCCACTACTCTACAGTTGGTGGCTCTTCTGGGATTTGTTGAATGTCTTCCCCCGCAGTAGGCTCAGGAGCCAAAAGACCACCAGAGGAGATTATAATCTGAGAGGGCTTTGGTCATAAAGCCCACACTATTTTGATGTTCCGGGGTTAGTTCTAGCTGAAAACTTGTTTGTCTGTAATGGTCTTTTGTCACTGTGATCAGTTTAATGTTTTATGAATTTGAGCTCAGAAAGTGCCATTAATAGCTGTAAAAAGCAAATTCTGTGCTTCTTCTTTTTTTAGGTAATCTACTGAACTTTAAAATACCTGTATAAAACTTAGTTTGCTGATGCTACCTGTACAATTCCCGTGTCGGAATGTAAAAACAGGAAGGGAGGGGGGAGAATCGCCGAATTAACCTTGTGCAAAAACATATGAATAAATGATAGAGCAAATAATCCTTTCCCTGTGTTCTACATTCATGCTGTTTTTAAAAGCTGCACATCTTAGCAAGCTCAGCAAGAGACTGAAGGAAATGTTCCAGATTGATTATTGGACACGTTTTAGAAGATGCCCGAGAGAACTTGAGCCACATACTGAAGACACGTAGATTGCAAAGGTCGAAGTAATTCAGGTTTATTTCTCAGTGGTCTCTTTCCCACTCTTAGTGCAAGGCTGGGGCAGGAGCGTGGGGTGGGGGGAGAGGTGAAGACAGGGACCATGGAAGATTTGCATTTGCAAAAGGACAAATTGCTCTGAAAAGCATTTTAAAAAATCAAGGCAGAAAACCTTCCTAATCCACTTGGTTTTCATGTGTCGTCATTGACTTGCTTGTTACCCAAAGAGGTGGTCACCTACTTAGTTGGGGGAATTAGCTTAAAGGAGACTGGGTGTGGGGGGTAATTGAGATTCTCCACCTATATATACAGGGATTTTTCCCTTAAGAGAACGGATGTTCAACCAGAAAAAAATATTAAAGACTAAAACAAAATACACACAATAAACACACATACAAGAGCTAACTAAGAGAAACACAGGGAGGAGAGGGGGAAAGCAATTTCAGGAAAGGTTGATAATTACTGATCTTGGAGAGGTCCGCAGAAGCAGCAAAATGACCAGCGTTTCAAGAGAAAAAAGATCCCAACAAAGTGGGGGTGTATGTTGAGGATCCAAGGCACATACAAACACTGCTGGGAATCAGCGTGCTTCTGATATAGGGCAAAACATACCCTTGGGGAGGTATGATGCATTTGCCCAAAAAAACAATAGATTTTTCTGAGTTGGACAATGATGTGTGAGAGGTACAGGTACCAGTCAGGAAAGGCTAATAATAGTTTAGGTGAATAGAATTAAGCATTGCTTAATTAAGGTAAATGGGTGCAGGGAAGTGAAGCTGAGTGTTGATGGGATTAGTCCAAGGGTGAGTCAATAGGTTTTTGGGAGACCCATTGTCTTAAATTAGGAATTTGTCCAGGGTGTTGTGGTGGCAGTAGACAGTCAGCTGCTCTTACTTAAACTTCCACACCACATGTCCAGACTTGTTTCTGACTGGTATCCATTTTGTGTCATTTTGGGCTAGGGGGCAGTGCCTTGTACTTACGTTTTTGGAGGTGATAATTTAAGAAGGGTGTTTTTTTGGTTATTCTAGTTATGAATTGCCCCTCAGTGAGAGAAGGGGTTTTGACTGCTAACAGGCTTTGCAAGCGGAAGCGCATGAATACTTAACTTTCTTGGCATCTTTCAAACCAATCAAGGGTTGAGCTAATATCTAATTTTAGCGCTAACCTAGAAAGGCTCCCCTCCGCCCCCGACCTGGTCTCATTCAGTGTTCGCTTTTCCTGTTAGTGCCTTTTAATGTGGCTCTAAATATACTATACACAGAACCTCTTATCTGACAAACACGAATGATGCATCTCTAACGGAGCCCTCTGGACCCATGCTGGGATTGTAAATGCTGATGGGCTACAGGACAATTTTCTTGCTCATGCTCAGCAAAGCTGAGCTGCTATTTACAAATGCATTAAACATTAATCTGCACAGAATTGGTGCCCTTTTAGAGGACCGAAACCTGGCTTGCATGAAAGCATATTTATTCATTAATAGCCCATCCTGTCCTAAGCACCCCCCCCCCACCTTAGGAATGGGTTCGGTTGAATTGCAGCAAATCAGAAAGTTCCTGAAAGACGGAGAGTACCCATGAACTCATGACTTTGACTTGGGAAGCCTGCATTTCAAAGCTCCTTTTGGGATGCAAATTCTGAAACCTTGGGCAACCTGCTGTTTCCTTAGTCTCAGCATCCCCCCCACCCATCTACAATGGAAGGATTGTTGTTGTTGTTCAGTCGCACAGTCGAGTCCGACTCTTTGTGACCCCATGGACCAGCTCTCTCCAGGCCCTCCGGTCTTTCGCCATCCTCTGAAGTTTGCTCAACTTCATGTTCGTTGCATCTATGACACTGTCTAACCATCTCATCCTTTGCCGTCCCCATCTTCTTTGACCTTCAATCTTTCTCAGCATCAGGGTCTTCTCCAGTGAGTGCTCCCTTCTCATTTGGTGGCCAAAGTATATGAGATATGCTTGCTTAATTTACAGGTCTGTTGTAATGAGATAATATAGGTGATGTGCTTGAAATGTGCGATGCAAAGATTAAATATCATTATGCATTCCAGGTTTCATTCCATCCTTCCTCCAAGGAATTTAGGATGCCAATAGGCTGTTATTTCCATGTTATCCTCACAACAACCCTGTGAGGGAGGCTAGGGCAAGAGAATGTGACTGGCAGTGGCCAGCAAGTTAATATCAAGACTAAGTGGGGACTGGACTCCAGGTTTCCCTTTTACAAGCCTAACTATCCACTATTTCAGAGCACGCAAATTTGCATCTGTACTTTCTGGACCAAATCTGGGAGACATACAATACAAATGCTATTTGACACATATGCTTTTGATTATGAACATAAATCTGTAATACAAGAGGCCTCACTTACACCTTAAACCTTGTGCCACTCTATCTTTATGGGGGGGACTTTTTTGGGAGGGCAGTATTGATTTGTTAATAGTTACAAGTCGTATCATGAGCCTGTGTGTATATAATATGCTTGACCTCTGAAGAAGGCTTTTTAGGGCCAAAATGTGTAGGGCTGCATTGGTTTCCACTTGTGATTTATGTATTTTTATTTGTAATGAGGCCAATGAGAGCCAGTTTGGTGTAGTGGTTAAGTGTGTGGATTCTAATCTGGGAAAATTGGGTTTGATTCCCCACTCCTCCACATGCAGCTGCTAGATGACCTTGGGCAAGCCTTAGTTCTGTCTGAGTGAAGGGTGGGGTATACATCCAACCTCTTCTTCTTCTCCTCTAATGTTGGACCTCTAAATGTTTTTAAATATTTAAGAATAAAAATGATTTTTGATAATACTTAAGCTATATAAGTATTTACTTAAGCTATATTAGTATTTTGGGCCAATGCTAGATAATCACCCTGGAATGTTGACATTGCTTCCAGTTCTTGATGGAAGGAATGTCAAAAATACAGGATGTGGTGGTCCTGCCCTAAAATTTATAATTTTTGAACACTTGGTAATAAGAGAAATAAAAGAGATCACGGCAGAGTCTTTCCCATTTCTCCCAGAGTCAGTTCTCTTGGGCTGGTGGCCGAAGGCCTTGACAAATGCGGACAGGATCATCCGCTTGCCGGTTGTAGCAAGATCAGAGATTGCTGCATGCTGGAAAAACAAGGATCTGTCTTCAGTCCATGCCTGGAGAACCCGACTGTGGGATTACTTTTTACTAAGTCAAATCTCTACTTATAGTACCAATGCTCTGACAGAACATAGTCAAGAAAAAATTTACAGTGTTCTGGTTCCAAATTTTGGTTTATCTTATCAAACATGATACTCTCCCCAAAAATGATTATATCACGATTTGCTTTATTTCTAAAAGGATTCAGGCTCACATTCCAACCTCTGGTCTAATTACAAAATAGTAGGGTGTCTCAATACTCTACCTTGACGGATTGGTTCTGCTTTACGTTTGTAGATTTTACATTAGCATGCTATTTGTTCCTGAGAGGACATTGCCAATAGAACGTATTACCTGCTGAAGCTGAACTGTCTGTGTTATTGCTTCCTGGTAATTTACTTTTCTAAACTGGTTTTTTGGTGTTTCTAAGCTGTTTATGACAACTTCACTACTGCTTTATTGTTTGATGTGATGGTTACTTGATTTACTTAATGTACATTGAAAAACTGCTAATAAAATTAATTTGGGGGGGAAAGACAGAGGAGAAATGCTGATCCCCCCCCATTCCCTCCTTTCTGGCCTATTGAGTGGCAATGAAGGGTCCTAGCTGGTCCCCATACCCACAATATACATAACAGCTGACCTATAGGATAATACGATGCCATCTGGAAGGACCACCTACTCCCATATGAACCTTCCTGATCACTCTGGTTATCTTCAAAGGTCCTATTTCAGGTGCCCCCCCCCCCCATCTGAGGCTAGGCCAGTGGTAACCTGAGAAAGGACCTTCTCAGTTGTGGTGCCAAAACTTTGGCATTTCCTCCCCGGGGAGATTTGGCTACCTATCTCTATCATTGTCTTCCACCAGCAGGTGAAGATGTCTTTGTTTTGGTTGGCAATCCTTCACTAGTTCTAATTAGCCTTCCTATCTGTGGGCTTTTCTGCATGTATTATTTTGTTGCTTGCGTGCCCATACCATATTGTTGTTTTGTGCTCTCTAGTGGTTGCTTCAATATATCATCGCTGTATCACCAGCTTATTCCTGGGCCCTTTAAAAGTGCAGGGAAATAAGGCAAAGATACAGCGATGAAATATCAAAGTGACCACTAGACGGAGAAAAACATGTGCAGAAAAGGGACAAAAAAAAGCCCCTGATGCAGCTCAGGCACACAAGTGGCAAAAATACGACATGCAGATATGTGTTTATGTTTTTATGTGTTGTGTTTCATTCAGTTGTTTTTAACACTTTATATGTAGTCGTATTTTAAATGCTTTTTAATGTCTGAAATGGTTTGATGTTTTGTTTTAATGTGAGCTGCCTTTGGGACCTTGAGTTGGGTGGAAAGGTGGGCACAGAAAAGTGTTAAACAAATCATCTCTGTGAACAGAAATTCTCCTTTACTGAAACGTAACAATTCCAATGTAACTGCAGATTCATTTGAGGCCACAAGCATGACTAGAATTGGACAAGAATCTACAATACAATAAAAAAAAAAATACCCAGAGAATCTTTATCCTGCAGCCCCAATCAATGAACAAAGTATGTCTATTGAGCTACTGGAGGTGGGGGGGAAGAGAAAAATTAAACATTTCAATGACAATCCCGAGTAGCGACTGTGTTGACATTAAAAATTCAAGGATTAAAAAATGATATCTGCATTGAAATGCTAACAAGTACAGTGATTTAGGCTATGTGCCCCACTGCTAATTATTATGCATTGCTTGCATATAACATAAATAGATGTAACCTTTGTGTGAAGAGCAAAGTCAGGAAATGTTAATCCGTTGGGAAGTGATCACTTCTCTGTAACTTCCCCCTAGCAAAAACTCTCTGGTTATAAGGCGGATGCTTGTTCCCTGGTCCAAACAAAAAGACAGGAGGGGAAAGACTTTCTGCAGCTGCAGGGCTCGGTGCAGATGTGTGAGTGGAACTAAACTTCCGAAGAGCACTTCAGTCTGAATGGGATAACTGGATCATTAAGGACATCAGTTCGAGAAGTGGGGGAAAGAGATTTCTTAAGTGTCTTGGCAAAGCACCCGCAGTCATGAGAGGCAGGTGGCGGTAGGGATGGGGATACAGAAGGACAACACGATAATTCTTAATAGGGTTCATATGACCCCCGGGGGGTCATCTTCAAACCTGGAGGGGAGGACCAGGGGAGATGCTTAGGGTGTTATGTAGCCCCTCCTGCCCACTTACCATTGATTCTGACAGTCAGTCAGGGCCGTGTCCAGGATTTTTGACTTCAGGGGGCATTTAAATAAGTCAGGGGGCACCGTGTCAGGAGTAACGAGAGAGTAAAACTTTTTTTAAAGTGACGAGAGAGAGAGGAGGGGCTGGAGCAGGGAGCAGATGTGTCCTGTGGTGTGCCTCACCTGCAGCCAGCCCAGAGGTACACTGCTGGCAGTCAGGGCAGGGTGATAGCTTGGCACGGCACAGCCGTGGCACACAAGAAAAATAAACTGGATGGATGGGGAGTCAGGGGGCCTGGGCAGTAAGTCGGGGGGCCTGGCCCCGAGATGCCCCACTGTAGCTATGGGCCTGCAGTCAGTGAAGAGTTCTTTATACTTCTTGCTGCCTTCAGGGCACAATCCCAGATCCTCCGTTTTCTCCCCCAAGGCCTTTAAAGTGGGAGACAACAAACAGGAATAAAACTTAACAGTGAGTCTCCTTCAGTTCATATGTGAGATCTGGGTACACAACACATGTATCACAAATATACCACTTGCCTTGGCTGAACTGCTGTTTTTACATGCTGATTTTCCGGTTGTTTGTTTGCAGGGGTGGCTTTTGATGTTGCATAGTGGGCAGTGGTGGATTGAAGGCTACAAACTACTGGAGTAGCAGGTATATTGCTGTGGCCTATGTAGATGAACAAGGTATAAGAAGCGCAACATGTCATCTTCTCTAGCATAACTGAAAAACTCTTTACTTTTGTGGAGAAAGCAAAAGGAGGTATGCTTTTTGATCCCATCTGCTTCTTCGTCTATACCTGGGTTCTGTTTCTTGGCTGCCCTGCAATGTGGCAGCTCTAGATTTGCCAGTACTGCTTTGGAAAAATTTGGGAGATTTTGGAGAAGGTGCCTGATGAGGGTGGTGTTTAGGGAGGATGTAATGTCACTTCTGGGTGGACGCTCCAGGAATTCCTCTAGTCTCTATGGTACACAGTGATTGATTAAAATGTGGACTTCTCTGCCAGGAGATGTAGCGATGGCCACAGGAGTAAACAGCTTGAAAAGGGGATTAGATAGATTCATAGAGGACAAGTCTATCAATGGCTATTAGCCAGGGTGACTGAGGGGAACCTCCACATCCAGAGGCACTAATCCTCTGAATTCCAGGGCGAGGCAATACTAGGGGGAAGGCTTGGGCCTCTGTGCCCTGTTGTTGGCCATACAGAGGAACTGGTTGGCCAGTGTGTGAGACAGGATCCTGGACTAGATGGACCACTGGTCTGATCCAGCAGAGCTCTTCTTATGTAGACATTTGTAGCACATCAGTATGGAGTCCATTTTCTGCCCCCCCTTTTCCTCAGTTTCTTTAGGGCAGCAGATTGGGGTTGAGGACAGGGTTTTACCCACTGTGGGTGGCAGATGGCAAGTGTTGACAGAGCTTGGAAGGCATTGGAGCAGGTGTTTAGGAAAGGTCAAAGTAAAGTAAGGAAACAGAGGAGGAGTGTGTTCAAACTGAAGGAACATCAAAGAACTCTGAACATGTCCCATTGAGCAGAAACGTCTCCCTGCTTCCTTTTGCTGGGGCTTCTGGGAGGCGGGATTCAAAGAGAGCAGGGATATTGATGCAACCTCCAATGGACTTGCACTCTGAGGCAGGTCCTGACGGGGCTGATGTTGACTCTGGTGTGACAGCTAGAGGACAGCACATGCCGGCTGAAGCAAGTCTCTGTCCCAGAATCCTCTGCGTTTGTTCCCTATTCCTAATTCAAATGCAGATTTGTAATTTCTGTTTGTATTAATTTTTCTGTCGCTTCAAAATGTATTCATTGAGGGTTTTTTAAAAATAGAAATAGAAAGGTGGGGTGTAATTTTTCTTCATAAATAAAAAGAACTTCATGTGCCTGAGAATTAGAATGCTAGGAAACTGGTGGGTAGAACAATCGGCATTAAGGTTGGATTAGATGGTTTTAAAATCTCTCCCAGCTCTGTGTTTTTAATAAGATAAAGCTTCCAGGTAGGGATATAGAGAGTCAGAAACTTACCAAACAAGAGCCAGCCTAAAACAATGCCACATTCATCAATTCAGTAAATCGTCCATAACCGAGCTGAATAATGGCTATTGCTTGAGAGCACTCAGAGACTTTCTGACCATACATTCTAGAGTCTTGCTGTCTCTTCGGGTCCCCATCAGCTGCGGGGGCAATGGCTGTTGTGGGCACAGCCACTTTGCCTCCTTCGGAAGAAGAGACAGGGTTCCGGTGATGTCCAGCATCATGGCATTGTGGCACAGGGGCAGAGCTGGCATGAATTTAAGGAAGGCGCCACCCCCATTCCTCCTCTTTCACCGTGTGCTCCACATACCCTCCTGCCCTGTGTGCAGTGCGGGCTTTGGCTGGTTGCTCTTTGGGGGCCAGGTAGGAAATTTTTGCCCCTCCTTTGATTGGCAAGTGTGTGGGGGATGTTTTTTGCTTGCCTTGCACTGTTGTCAGCGGACTATGGGAATATTGGATCTGGTGGGTCCATTAAATAGGATCGGTCACTTGGCAGGGTAGTGTGGGAAATGGAAAAGCGGATGGGGTCTGTCATACAGCTCCTTCTCTGTTGGGGGACAAGGGATCTGTCAGGCTCAGCCTTCAAATTTTGTGGCCCAGGGTCGGTGATGAGGACTGCCTTTGGGACCGCCCTGGCTAGGCTCCTCCCCTCTAAGTTTCATGGCTTGGGGGGAGAGCTCCAGGGCAGCACCCAGTTTGCTATGCTGACCAGTGGCAAGCCAGAGATATGGCTTGCACCCAGTAGTGAGTCACCCAATATATGGCAAGGAGGTGGTCGGGGGTGACCCCGGGCCTTGGCCTATTTTTGCACTTGAGGGTTACCCTTGCCGCAAACAATCGATTCATTTCAGCTGGAAAGAGGACTTATGCTTGGCCCTTGGATCTCCAGATCCATCTCATTCTGCCCTGCTTCCACCCATGACTGGTCTGAGCTTGGCCCTCAAGCACTGCACAAGTCAGCATTTGGATTTTGAGAGCTGTCTATTAGGTAGGTATGACGAACCCCCTTATTTCATAGTATGTGGGGATTTGTTCCTTTAAACTTTCACAAATTGGAGGAGTCTTATTTTCCACTGACATGGTCTGCCCGCCTCTTTCAGGGTTGGAACCCACACATTTTGTCCTTCTGTCACACACCCAGCCACTTATTGATGAGACCTTTTTCAAAATATTAATCACTGTGGCTTTTCATGAGCACCGCCCTTTTTCCGGGATGAAGTTTATGGTTTAACTTTGTCAGATACTTAGCTCTGTCGGACACTGAGGCACCCACGACATTGAACAATAAAACCAACTGACGATTTATTTACAAGGAGAGGCAGGCAGGGAATATATATACAAGGGAAAAGCTGATGCTTGTGTATACGTTGTTTCAAATGGTATAGTTCAGCTTTAGGTCAGTTCATTTATAATCATTCACTTCAGATGCCACAGTAGAAAACACATTCTCTCTAATCTCAACCCCTGAGCTGTTCTAGACTTCTGGTTTCAGTTTGGATTTCTCAGGTACTCTCCACCTTCCTTCCTTCCTTCCTTCCTTCCTTCCTTCCTTCCTTCCTTCCTTCCTTCCTTCCTTCCTTCCTTCCTTCCTTCCTCACCTACTAGTCCAATAAACCCTCCTGGCACACACTCAATCCACTAAACCTCTCCAGCAGGGTATAGATTCTATGTGAGAGGAACATGAATCTCTTCTTTAACCACCAGGAGCTCATTTTCCTTTTTAAGACTCCTTAGATCTCACTACGGTATAGAACCACATTTGGCTTTTCTCAGATTCCTTTAGTATTGGAATCTGTAGAGAGGTCCAACATGACTTGTCAGTCCCCTGGCACAGTACCCACCAACCGAAAAACTGAAAGTCTCAATGGCCAAACTCCAACTGTCAAGAGCTTTTTAAAAATCATTAGAACTCCCCCCCCCCGAGTTCTGCATCAGAATTACATCACCACTGCTAGTCACATGACTGCAAGTGTCTTTTTTACATTACATTACACATTCAAATTTATATACCGCTCCTTCCCGGAGGCTCGGAGCGGTTTACAGAGACAAGGGGGGAAGTGAATGCCTACTAGGCACCCAAGCAGCGGAGTTCTTCTTTTTGTGTTGTTCTTTCGGCTCTTATTCCGCGGTGGGTTCTTTCTATTTCAATGGAGTCGGCGATGGGATCTCGGCAAAGCTCTTCCTTCCCACAGCGACTCCTTCTGGGTTGGTTCCCACGGCACACGGTTTTGCGACAGGTGCAGCGCTGGTCTCCATTCCATAGGTTCCGACCACGCTGCGTCGTCTCGTCACCATGTCTTCTGGGCAATCACCGCCTGAGTTGCTCATCGTCCCTTTCCGTATCGCCGCCATGTTCCGCCGGATTGCCGCTCATCTCCTGCCACCAACGCTTGGCTGCCACCGCCTATGGCTGCTGCACACCAGTCCGTTTGGGAGGAGGGTGCCCCCCACTCTCTAAGAGCAGGTACCCATTTATCTATTTGCCTAAGGCTTTCGAACCGCTGGGTGGGCGGGAGCTGGGACAAGGACTAGGAGCTCACCCCGGCCGCGGTGGGACTCGAACAGCCTTATGGCTGCTCAGTGACAGAGTATTGTAGGCTTTTACAGCCCACGCCACCGCTCCCTCTTTTTCTTGCAGGCTGATCCCCAGCCCGTAGTCCATCACAGTAGGATTGCGAACACTGGGTTAGGATACTCCTGGAGAGTTGGGGGATGTAGATGGAGAAGGGTGGAGGTTGGGGGCAGGAGGGACCTCAGCAGGGTATAATGCTCCACAATTCCCTCTGTAAAGCAGCCATTTTCTCCGGGAGAATGGAACTTTGTAGCCTGGAGGTCAGTTATATTTGCAGGAGATCTCCAGGCCCCACATGGAGGTTGGCAACCCTATAGGATAGACCAGTCCAGTGGCTCTGTAATGCTTGTCATTTGGACGGGCAGGTACTCTTCTCTTCTGGGCCCACATTAGATTCTGAACCTGCCACAGACTTTCCCAGATAGCTCATTTACCTAAATCCCTACCTCCGGCCATTCTTGGTTCAAGCCCCAGAATCCCCGACACAATTCACTTGTGGTTATGGATTTCTTTTTGCAGCAGGCGCAATGGAAATGCTCTGGTCTGTTGTTTGCTTGCCCTCGACAGCTTTTGGTCCAGTTCTGATTGTTCTTGTCACATCAGCACCGCGCTGAGATAATAAATTAGACCCCTTTGTTGTTTTGCAAAAAAATAAAAATAAAATAAAGAAATCTTACTTGGTTGTGTAATCAGCTGGAAGGAAGGCGGCACTTGTACAAGGCTTCCCTGTGAACTAAAATCCTAATCTAAATCCCCTAGACTGCTGTGTAATTTTCCTCTGCTTAGTCTCTACAATTAATAACGATGTTTATTGCGGATTTTTTTTTAAAAAAACCCTTTGTTGCAAGTAAATGAGCTCCTTCCCGTTCTAATTTTGCATCTCTGCTGTGCTGGTTAATGTCATTTCAGATGGGAGGGGTTGTTCTTGTGATGTTCCGGAGTCGGATGATGAACGTCCTCTTGTGCAAGAACATGAAATGAAATGAAATGAACGACGGTGTCATCGGGGTTAAAGAAAGGGGCCACCACTTTACCGAATCGCAACAAAAGGATCTGAAACAGGCTGAATAATCAACTTCCTTCTTTTACCTCCAGTGCAGAGAACTGGAACGTTTAAGGATGAGGTGGAGTCAGCTCTGTCTCTCTTCCTGCTGGCCCACATGACTCAGAGTGCAGTCAGGTATAATTGCGTACTGATGTTAGAAGTAGGTTCCCTTTGCACCCTAGCATCTGGCACAGGGCACAAAACTGATCACAGGATTCAGAAACCAGACCTCACCTTGCTTTTTGAGTCTTCAGTGCAACATACCCGGTTATGCGTTAAACTCTGAAATGCGCTTGATGAGTCCCCCTATTTTTATTTTTTGCTTGAGACCTCACTCACCCTCCCGGGGGATTTATTAAGTATCTGGTGGACCATAATATTTGTGGCTACCAAGCTGTACATGCATCCTAATGGCTAATTGTTTTGCAAGTCTTTTCCAGTTTGCTGTAGTGGTTAGGGGCAGGGACTCTAATCTGGGAGAACCGGGTTTGATTCTGCACTCCTCCACATGCAGCTGCTGGTGTGACCTTGGGTCAGTCACAGTTCTCTCAGAGCTGTTCTCTCATGGGCACTTCTCAAAAGAGCTCTCTTAGCTCCACCTACCTCACAGGGCGTCTGCTGTGGGGAGGGGAAGGGAAAGGAGATTGTAAGCTGCTCTGAGACTTCTTCAGGTAATGAAGGATGGGGTATAAATCCAATTTCCTCCTCCTCCTCCTCTTCCCCTTCTTCTCTTTGCCAATAGGGATATTCTCTCTATGGATTATTTCAACAGGACGAGTGTAAGTCTTCATGTGTTTATACATCTCTGTTAGGGATGCCAGCCTCCAGGTGGGACCCGAGGATCTCCTGGAATTACAGCTCATCTCCAGACTACAGTTCCCCTGGAGAAAATGGATGCTTTGGAGGGTGGACTCTATGGCTGTGGTTACACGGCAAGGCAATTGCACTTTGTTCCCGATATAATTAATGTTGTAAATAGTCAATAATTGTTTAATACTCAGACTATTTGATGGATCTTGCTCTATTGGAAAGAAGAGATTTCTTTGCCTTTTAAAAATACTTTATTCTAAGGGAAAAGGTACACGGGATTGCTACAAATTAACAAAACACTAAGAGCTACATTTCTAAGCTTCCTATACTGAAGACAAGCACACACGTAATGGAGAATTCTCTCCTTCTTCTTGGCCCCTAGGAAGGAAGTCACCTGAAACAAATGACCAATCTGCATCAAAGTAGAAGTTACTTTTCCCAGGCTAATCCCCCATTGGCTCAGTGCCAGGTATCCCTTCCAGGTCAGTCTAAACAATAGCAAGCTAGGAATACAAGTTAACCCCATAATGACTGAATCATCAGACCTTGTAAACACATACATTTCCAACAATTAAAACCGGAATATTTTTTTCCCGAGTTGGGATGTTCACACATCCCTCCCTGAACCGCAAGCTCGCCTTCCCCACCTGCCCCCCTCCCCCCTCCCAGCATCTTTCCAGCCACCGGCCCGTAGAAAAGAAAAGAAAAGAAAAGAAAAGAAAAAGGCACCTTTGAAAGAGCTCTCCTTTCCGCCCAGTGCTGCTGGCTAGCTGGGCATGCTCCCCGGCGCCGAGGGCTCCCTCCCTCCCTCCTAACGCCGCAGCTTTGGGGACACCTGGGGCAGATGCTCGCCTGACAGCCCCCCCCCCCAGCTTCCTTCCGCAGAAACTTTCAACGCCGCCTCCACCCCGGGGAATGGCGGGCAGGACTTTTCTCCAAGCAGGATGAGCGCTTGTTTACTCAAGTGCTCAAAGCCGGAAGGTTTTTAAAAAACACGTTTTATAGATGGTATGTAACACCTGAAAGAGTAGCTAAAATTGATCCAAAATGTTCTGTTAAGTGTTGGAAATGTGAAAATAAGACTGGTACATTTTATCATATGTGGTGGCTCTGTGAAAGAGCTAAGAGATATTGGGCGATGGTACATGAAACTTTACAAAAAAATATTAGGTACAGGGGTGCCATTTACACCAGAGGCTTTGTTATTAAACATTTTATCTGAACACTCCAGCAAAGAAGATCGCTATTTAATTGTTTTCATAACTACGGCAGCCAGAATACTTTATGCAAAATACTGGAAACTAATGGAGACACCAAATTTTTAGGGACAGGACATTGGTAGATCAAATGAAGAATATACATGTCTTATGTAGTAAGGGAGAGAAGGTTACTTATACAGGACACAAGAAATAATCATTAATGTGGAATAGGTCCTAACATTAACATTTGATAAAAAGCGGGAAAATATACCCCATGTATGTGTATGTGTGTGTGTTTGTATTTTATATGTTTTTGTGTGTTTAATATATGTGAAAAAACTTTAATAAAATCCTGCCTCTTTGGGGGCAGCTTAAAAAAAAAAAAACGCACAGAGCGGTCAGATCGCCCTAATCGCAATCATTGTGAAAGATGGCTGTCCAGATAGGCGAAATCGCACTTCAAAGTGCAAGTCGGGGAGTCCTGGCAGCCCTAAACATGTCCTGTGTAAGGACTTCCCAATCTAGGTGTCTTTCAATAAATATTTAGTTTGGTCCTTACTGCCATTCAGGTCTTATTTATGACTCCTCCCCCAGCCCACAGTCTGTTGAGTAGAGTACTTTCCTTGCCCACTTTCATTTTTGTGGGTCTCTCTGCTGGGTTATATTTTCTGGGTCTTCTCTGCTCCTGCCGAAGTCATAGGACAAACCTCATACATCTAGCTCCCTTAGCGGACATAAAAGAGGCAATCCTCAAATGACTTGTGAACTTGTAAACCCCATTGAAGTCAAAGGGGTTTACAAGTGGTTTTGTGATAGTTTGCAATGCAGTTGTTGTTTTTTAAATAGGAGGAATATTAAAATACAGAGGAAAAAATAAGAGTATAACTATGTCTAGAATAAGAGGAGAGAGCCAGGCAAGGGGAAATCTGGTTATGGGAAAGTTCACACGGTTTGGCAAACAAATATTTATCATGCCATGTTCATAGTTCTGGCTGATGTTAGTGGAGCATTGTATTCATGGACTTAGTGCCATAGCAATTGTTTAGTAAGTTGTTTAGTAAATGTTTTGGTTATGTATAGGGATGCCAGCTTTAGTCCTGGGTTGAGAAATACCTGGAGATTTTGGGGGTGGAGCCTGGGGAGGGCGGGGTTTGGGGAGGGGAGGGGAGGGACCTTTGCAGGGTATGCCACAAAGTCCACTCTCCAAAGCAGCCATTTCCTCCAGGGGAACTGAACTGGAGATCAGTTGTAATAGTGGGTGATCTCCACGTGCTACCTGGAGGTTGGCAACCCCAGCAATATATCACATATGCATCAGTATAATTAGGCATGCGATGAACATCATAGCATACAAGTTAGAGAAATGGACATACCATGCTGGATAGCCACAATCACCTGGGAGCTGGACTACTGGTCTGTTCCCCAGTTCGCCATCCACCTTGGACGTCTGTTGAGAAGCTTTGTGGTTGTGCAGTAGTTGCTATGGTGGAGTTTCATTTCCATGGCTCACAGGGGGCTCTGCATCTACACATTGGTAGGGATGATTCTACCCAGGGTCATTGGTTGGGTGGGTCAAGGAATTAAAGAATGTCACAGGAAGTTCCACCTCCCATACAACATATTAAAGGCATACTATAGGCATACTATTGAGCAGGTTGAGAAAGAAGTACTTTTCTCCCTTTCTCACAATACAAGAACTCTTGGGCACTCAATAAAATTGCTGAGCAGTTGGGTTAGAACAGATAAAAGGAAGTACTTCTTCACCTAAAGGGTCATTAACACATGGAATTCACTGCCACAGGACGTGGCGGCGGCTACAAGCATAGGCAGCTTCAAGCGGGAATTAGATAAGCACAAGAGGGGGACCCGCGATACTCGCGGGGGGGAGAAGAGTCCCATCTCCTTCATCCCCCCCATCTCCCAGAGGTGGCGGGGGCGGCGGCAGCGGCGAGGCCGGTCTCCCCCCCGCCCTGCCTGCTGGCTCCGGGGAGGGGGAGGAGGCAGCGGCGGCGAGGCCTCTCTTCCCCGCCCGGCCTCCTCCCCTCCCCCCCCACCCGGCCGGTGGCAGCGTTCGCAGAGCGTCTCCTGCGCGTGCGCAGGAGACGCTCTTGCACTTTTGGGGGGATTTAAACATCCCCCCGAATTTTTTTAACTTTTTTTATTTTTGTGCACATGTGGGGACTGCCCCACATGTGCACAAACCTCCCCTGCCCCCCAAGTGCCCCCCCCCAAGTGCAGATATAGATATCTGCACGGAGGGGGCAACTTGGGTATTAGTATAAGGATATGGAGCAGAAGTCCATCAGTGGCTATTAGCCACAAGGTATAGACAGAAACTCTTAGTCTGGTGGCAAGTGATGCTCTGTATTCTTGGTTCTGGGGGGGCCAACAGTGGGAGGGCTTCTAGTGTCCTGGCCCCACTGCTGGACCTCCTGATGGCACCTGGTATTTTTGGCCACTGTGTGACAGAGTGTTGGACTAGATGGGCCATTGGCCTGATCCAACATTGGCTTCTCTTATGTTCTTATGTCCAAGACTTTTTTTAAAAAATGCAATGTCTAGTAATTGCTGGCTACCTGATTTACTCACTCTTTGGCCGAGTTCAGACTGGCAATTTGAAGCGCTAAGGAGTTGTGGCAAAGAAAATCCGTAATAGACCTGGAACGGCTTGGTTGCGGTATTCCTGTTCACACCGCATCGAATGAAGTGGGAGGATACCGTGGAGGAAGTGCAAGGGAGCGTTCACACTGTTGGGCTGCCCTGGCAGCCTGTTAGCAGCTTTTTCCATGCTGGGCTGCATACGCCTATGTGCATGGGCACATGGGCGCAGTGGCAACGGCACCTGCCCGTGGACACAGCTGGCGCCTATTATCAATGACTGCGGGTTGTTCCCGCCTTAGCAGTGCTTGCATTCACACCCAGGGAACCGGAATCAATGCGCTCTACACACGGTTTGCTACCACTTTCACCTGCTATCTTTTAAACTCGGGAGGGAAGCAACACAAGACGGCTTGAGTATGGCTGGGGGACGCCTGAAACATGTGCCTGTGTGACCCCGCCTGAAACATGTGCCTGTGTGACCCTGTGTGAACCCACCCCTTTAATCTGCTCCTGAAACACTTCTGAAACGTTTGCCTGCCAGGCCAAACTGCCAGCCTGAACGCGGTCTTTATTTAAGCAATTGGTTGCCAAGCAGCCTGCAATGACGATAGATCGGAGAAGCGAGTAGGAGTCCCACCAGGCTGTGAGAGAATGTCCATGTGTGAAACACTACTGAAGACATGGAAAGTATGCTATTTGAAGACATGAGAAGTAACCCATAAACAGCTCAGATTGTTCAACCAAATGGCAAACAGACGGTGAACCAAAACAGTTGGGTGTTCGAGTGCCTCTAATTAGAACTCTCAGGATTGTTGGGGGGTTCCCCCCCCCCTGTATTCTATGAACATGGAAGCTTTCTAGAAGACTCTTTTCTGCAATAGATGCCCAGTTGGTACAAATTCTTCACAATAGATTTAGATATCTTTGCATGTTGGCTTTTCATATGGCCAGATAAGAGTCCTTAAAGCAGGGGTCATTTTGTAGAAAAAGAGGTGCAGGAGCTCATTAGCATAACTCATTAGCATATGCCACACCCCCTGACATCACCGGAAGTGTGTCAGAAGGCAACACCCACCGCTCAGGCTCCACTGGACCGTTTTGGATTGCTAGCTGTTGGGGGGGGGCATGCAGATCTGTCCTCACAGAGGAGGGAGAGCTTGTACCTGAATAAAATGTGGTCTTAAAGGTGTTACTGGACTGTTTTGGACCGGGGGGGGGGGGGGCTCTGCAATTTACCTGGCTGCTTCTTGTTCTGTCTGAGGGCTGATGGGAGCAGGGGGTGGGGCTTGTTGCATGTGCCCGCCCCCTGGGCTCTTTACTGCCGGAGCTCCGCTCCTGTGTTCTCCTGTAGGGGGTGGGGCTTGTTGCATGTGCCCGCCCCCTGGGCTCTTTACTGCCGGAGCTCCGCTCCTGTGCGCTCCTGCAGGAAATGACCCCTGCCTTAAAGTAACATGTCCACTCTTTATCACATTTGTATGTACCCACTGGTTTACTACTATTGGTTAAAGCCCATTGGTTTACTATAATCTATATATCTTTCTCTTCTTCACCAGTTTACAGCAATTTATATAGGGGTCCTCAGTGATCTCCCATCCAAGCACTGGGGAAATCCATATTATTATGTAATTTCTGTACCACTTAATATGTCATGTCGATACATATACTATGTGTTTTGGGGTGTTGGTTCCAGTCTTCTGATATCCTAGTTCATTAGTTATTAAATATTCCATTTGGTTGATTGTCCTGACTCACCGCATGTAATCTGTTGAGGTTAACTGGTGTGGTTAGTTCAGTCATCATAAGTTAGCAGAGTGCTTAACTAGAACTACGAACGCAGCAGTGCCACTTTACCAGGTTACTCAGCTTACAAAACTACACAGAGCCGTGTTGCAACTTTAGAACAGAAATACTTCTGTCTTTATGTGAGATGTACACTTTGGGTAGGAAAGAGCAGAGATTTGATAGAGTTCTAACTTACTAGCTAAAGGATGGAAGCAGATGGCGAGAGGCCCATCTGCCTCATGGTGCCAAGAGAGGACCGCCTGTCTCTCTCTTGGTGTGTGCAGGAAGAGAGGAATTTCACATTACCCTTTTTAACCGGTTTTGAAGCCGTTTTTGATCCATCATGGAGTAAACCGGTATAGGGCTGCCATTTCGCACATGGCTTTCCCCTTCCGGTAAAGAGCTGGATCTGAAGCGGTTTGCCATTTCAGACTGCACCGCTTTCCCCCCGCCATTTTTCGCCTGTGCAGGCGATCTCCAGCTTTTTTTTTAACATTCGCTTTAGAGCGCTATAGCACTATAACAAAACACTCCAGGCATTCCAATGGGATTGATATAATGCTGTTCCGTTATGGCGCTATAACGCTATAAAGCAAACGTTCCTCCCCCCAAAAGAAAGCTGGAGATTGCCCGCGTGGGCAAAAAATGGCGGGAAATAGCGCATTGGAACCGGGAGAGGAAACTGAAGTACTTGGAAGCGGTTGACAGGTAAAACGCTTCAGCCCCGTTTCCTAAATGGGACAGAAGCATTTGTGTCTGAAATTACAAATATATTCCGGTAGGGAACTGGTTCTAAAATGGTTCTGTCTGAAATGACAGACCAGAAACCATTTGTGAACCGTTCCTCTTCCAGATTATATAGTCTGTCTGAAATTCCTCCTTGTCTTCAACTACATGAGAGAGAAGAAGGAAGGGGAAACGGTCCCTGAGAACATAATCTGCATTTCAAAGAGGACAGTGGCAGAAGAGTAAAGACAGGAAGAAAGGTCAGTGTGCCTATCTAGCCATCTAGCCTCTCTGGTCACGAAGTCTGGAGGTCTGAGAGAGGGGACATCACACCTGGAACTTCCAACACAATCCACCTTGAGTCCATGTGAGAAAGGCCAACTATAAAAAATGTAAGTAAATGTCATCTGGTTAAAAACAAAGCAGCATGCAGAAATCTGTTTAAGGATAAAAATTTAGTGGAGGAAGTAATTTCAAAGCTCGCATGACCCATATCTGAAAATGCCCTTTATACAGCAAGGACTTTTTAAAAGTCCAATATCTTTTCTTTCTTTTTTTTTGGTCCTATGGAAGTCATAAATGTCAAGTTACAACTTTGGATTCCTCTTTTTGCATGCTTGCTTCTCATCTTCTGGTGCTGTGGTATGATTGGAGAGGACTCAACAGCCTTCTTCACACTCACATTCCCTGTCCAGGGTGGGCAGCCTCATTGTAGTGTGATCCCACACAAACCTGGTATGTGTATACATAACGGAACCAGGTGGGTCAGACAGATGTTTATGGGTCTTTCCCACCCAATTTGCCACCCTACAGGAAGAGAGGGTAAATCCTGGGTTTTTGTCATGGAATTAGGGCTGGATTGAGCCCCAGTCCTCTGCTAATCCTCTGGTACATCTATAATACTACAATTTCTATAGCAATTAGCCTCTGTCGTTGAATCTGTGGTTCTGTTTCCCAGGAGGCTTTGGGACTCTACTAAGTGTTGTGGCCTTCGGGTACAGTTAACCCTGTACATGATTTTTGCCTCACATGACTTTTGCCTTTTGGAATGTGTCCCGATGACGGGCCATCCCCGGCCCCTGTGCTGCCGGCTGGGACTGCACTGCAACCCTAGCTCTGAGCCCCGTGTCACCCACCTGGAGGCTGGAGAGGGCCAAAGAGATGCTGCCAAGCAAGTCTGGCCCCGCCAAAGCATCACCACCTCTTCAGCCGCGCTCCGCCGCAGTCGAAGCGAGTGGGGAGACCCCGGCTGGGAAGAAAGGAGCCACGCCTGGCCATCTTAAAGAGCATGCCCAGGGCCCCGTGGCCTGATCGCTGCTGTCTGACAGGACCCAGTCTCGGCCCCGGGAAATCAGAGGGAACCGGAACCACGCCCAGGGCTCAGCATTTCCAACTTAAGAGGGGGGTGGAGCTACAGAAGGTGGGTGGAGGGAGGAGCACAAGGGAAGTTGGGTTGCACAGGGAGAGAATAAGAGATGGGACAGCAGAAAGAGCCGAGGAGGATTTACCTGGAACCGGAGGAGACAGTCACGCCCAGAGGGAAAGAAGGCTGACTGGCCAGAAGGAGTGCGGGTGAGGGTGGTGATGTAACCTCCTCCCCCACACAGATATCTGAGGCCCTTGCTGTCCTAGGGAGTGCATTCCAAGGTAGCAGAATGCCTACCAAACTCAGGGTCCAGTGATAGCCAGTTTGGTGTAGTGGTTAAGTGCACGGACTCTTACCTGGGAGAACTGGGTTTGATTCCCCACTCCTCCACTTGCACCTGGCTGGATGACCTCGGGCAAGCCGTAGCTCTGATAAGAGCTGTTCTTGAAGAACAGCCGTTTCTGTTAAGAGCTCTCTCAGCCCCACCTACCTCACAGGGTGTCTGTTGTGGGGAGGGGAAGGGAAAGGAGATTGTAAGCCACTCTGAGACACCTTTGGGCAGTGAAGGGCGGAATATAAATCCAATCTCTTCTTCTTCTTCTTCTTCTGATTCATGCTGTTATGTATGTGGACCGCCTCCAGGGGTCCGCGGACAAGCCAGAGCTTGGATCCGAAAACAAAGGAAACTTCGGATCCTGGATTCCCCAGCCCCAACCAATAGCCACCTTGGCGGGACATTTAAACCCTCCAATGGGAGTGGGGAGGTTGCTGGTGGATATGTATATAGTTGGCTCTGTTGGCCATTAGAGTTAGTCTTTGTCTATGTGAAGTACAATAAACGTATGCTACAGCATGTCATTGTCCGAGTCCTCCATGCGGCGAACCCAGTACTTTTCACATGCGAAAGAATGTTTATACATTATCAAATTCTAAATAGATAAGAGTATCTGAAGCTAGCTTCCTGGGACTCTCTGGTTCAGCCTTGATTCTCTGAGTCAGCCTTGCCTAACCCGGACTTTCCTTGACATTCTTGACCCCGGAGATAGAAAGAAAGGGCTGACTTTGTGAGAGGGAGAAAAGCTGGCTTTCCTGTTGCATCAAGAGAGAGAGGGAGACAGCTGTTCTAGACTGAAACTCAGTTTATTCTATCAAGGGTTTCCCTTGCTCGAAAGCCAGTCGTTGCATATGTCAGTTGTATTTCAAATGCTCGTCACAGTCTTGGCTGACAGTTGTATTAGCCCTATGGTTGGAAAAGGGTACGTAATGTCTGGATTTAGTTTTGTTCCTTGTTTTCTGGCCAACCACCCTCAGTTGTGGGTTTTGGCAGAGCAACCAAGGATATCCTTTATAGAACTTTAAGAGCACTGTTTATGTATTGAGGTTGTGTTGAAATATTCAGTGTTGAATACTGAAATGCTACAAAAGTGTTTTCTGATTTAAGAGTGTGTAATCGAATAAGGGCCGTGGTGGCTCAGAGGTTAAGATGCTGAGCCGCAGACTGGAAGTTCGAGACCCAAGTGCCGCAGGACGGAGTGAGTTCCTGTCTCTGGCCCCAGCTCCTGCCAACCTAGCAGTTCGAAAGCAAGAAATTGCAAGTAGATAAAGAGGTACCACTTCAGTGGGAAGGTACCAGCGTTCTGTGCACCCTGGCATTTAGTATGCCAGCCACATGACCATGGAAATGTCTTCAGACAGCGCTGGCTCTTCGGCTTGGAAACAGAGATGAGCACTGCCCCCTAGAGTTGGATACGACTGGCTTTCGAGCAAGGGAAACCCTTGATAGAATAAACTGAGTTTCAGTCTAGAACAGCTGTCTCCCTCTCTCTCTTGATGCAACAGGAAAGCCAGCTTTTCTCCCTCTCACAATGAACACAGTGGGAATGGGAGTGCGTGAATGGGACTGCCCACTTGCATCTCTCATTTCCCCAACAGTTTTATCACACACACATAGCCTTTTGAAATTGCACCACATACAGCAGGGCTCTATACCGTGGTGGCCATGGAGTCCATGATGCCTGCTAACACCTTTCCTGGTGCCTGCCAGGAACCAGTTTGGTATAGTGGTTAGGAGCGCAGACTCTAATCTGGGAGAACCAGGTTTGATTCCCCACTCCTCCACTTGCAGCTACTGGATGACCTTGGGCAAACCATAGTTTGTAAGCTGCTCTGAGACTCCGAGTGAAGGGCAGGGTATAAATCCAATCTCTTCTTCTTCTTCTTCTTCTTCTTCTTCTTCTTCTTCTTCTTCTTCTTCTTCTTCTTCTTCTTCTTCTTCTTCTTCTTCTTCTTCTTCTTCTTCGAAAGGGGGGAGCGGGTGAGGAGTTTTTGCAAAGCAGAACTCTTGTTTGGCTATGGGAGATCAGATTGGCTGAACAGATTCAAAACAGCATAAGCTTTCAGAAGCAGCTGCCACCGCAGTGCAAGGATCTTCAGTGCATTACTGAAGGTAAGCTACGTGTGTTCCAGAAAAGATTTTTAAACACTGTGTTTGTTTTAAGGGGCAACATGTTAAGCAAAGCTTCTGCTTGAAATACTACCATTAGAGTTATGTGTAACCTCACTCCCTGACATTTTGTGGTTGATTCAACCATCTGTGGCAGCCATTTTGTGGTTGATTCGGCCATCCGTGGCAGCCATTTTGTGGTTGATTCGGCCATCCGTGGCAGCCATTTTGTGGTTGTACTCGCTGCCCTGGAAATATTCTTACGTTTCTCTGTGACATAAATAACGATCAGGAGGCTTAAACTTTTTATTCGATTGTGCCCATTGTTTGAACAAAGAACAAAAAGTGATAAATTTTACGTACGTATCCAATCGGTTGTTGTAACATTGCTTTTTGATGTGATTTATAATCATTAATTGATAAGAAGCAGTTGCGTGTGAGGGAGAAAGAGAGAGGGAAGAGTTAAATGCCCAGGGTAACTGCGGGGTGGATTATAGTGGAAATTTTCTTTCCAGCAGTGCGGCTGTTATATAAACATCATTACACCTCTATTCTCACAGAACATTTGGTGTAGAGAATATTTACATATATAGTACTATAGCATGTCTTACAGAATCCCTCCAGGTAACACTGAAATGATCGTTTCATGAGGAAAATTATGTGACATTATTTTAACATACCCATGCTGATTTTAAGACAAGAGAAGCTAAGGCATTGTCATAATGCTTTTGTATATTACCTAAGGAAGCGGTTAAATTCCCTGTTAACTATTAGTTCGGGGACTGATGAGAGAGGATATAGATTTCAGAGGATTTTATTGTACTTACCTGGGCTTCTGCAGTAATTCTAATAAGCAGCCCTGTTTTGGTTGTTTGATTCTGCTATTCAGGCTAGCGTAACTTTCTGGTTCTCAACAACTTTTCTGTACTTGAATCTCAAACGGCAGTGGGGAGTTTCAGGATATCCTAAGGTTGCCAGCAGTGCTCCCTCTAAGCTGTGGAGTCTTGTGAGCAAAACAGGGCTATTTTTGGGCAGGAACGCATAGGAACGGAGTTCCGGCTGGCTCCCAAGTTGGCCACGCCCAGCAGGAACTCATTAGCATAATAGGCCACAGCCAACAGCAGAAATTCATTAGGATTGGCTACATTAGGGGTGTGTGGCCTAACATGCAAAGGAGTTCCTGCTACAAAAAACCCCCTGGGTTTTGACCACAAACAAGGTAAACAGAATAACAAGCAAAAGGTGGGTGTGGCTAGGTAACCACACTTCTGGTAACATGGGGGTGCATCCTAATGTGCTAATGAGCTGTGCTGGCAGGGGTGTGGCCTAATATGCTAATGAGTTTCTGCTGTTGGCTGTGGCCTATTATGCTAATGAGTTCCTGCTGGGATTTTTCTACAAAAAGAGCCCTGGAGCAAAAATTCTACTTTTTGAGCTACCGACATTCAAGTTGCGAGCAATTCCACATTACGTTGAGGTCACCCGGGTTTTGCCCCACACTTGTCCCGGGATAAATGGATGCTGTTACAACGAGGGATAAATGCAAGGTATTGTGTCGCAAGCTGAAGTCTGATAAAACCAGGGATGAGATTCAAGTGTGGAAAGGACCAATGTCTGGTGTATAAAGAAGAAGAGAAGAAGACTCTGAAGGTGGCAGCAAGAAGACAGAATAGTGAGGACAGCAGCTTGTCTCTCCTGTTAAGTAACATTCCTTGTCTGTCTCCAGATTGCTATTCTTAGGACAGTTTCCCCCTTTTTCTCGGAAGTTCCACATTCAGTCTTTCTCTCTTATTGAGAAATGGACTAATTTATGGTTTTATATCTAATTTATGGTTTTATATCTGCTACACACGCAACACATGGACTGTGCACACATATCTGTATACCATGGGCCAAAGGAAGCTATTGCTGTGAGAGCCTTCACATAGGGAACCCTTGCCTGCATTTTATGTTAATGTAGCTTGCACACATTCAGCTCAAGGCATTATGTGAAGAAGAAGAATGGACTTGTAAGTAGGTGGGATTACAGTTTGGCAAGGTGCCACCCACCTGGAGATTCAACTATAAAAGTGAAGACCCAAACCCTATGTCTTTGCTAGCCATCTTCCTTTACTCTATCTTCTTTACTACCCCTAAGGTCCAGCTTTCTATCCAACAATCCCTTTGTCTACTTTAAGATCTCTTGGAACTGCAGCCAAAGAGGTCCATGCTTGCTTAGCTGATTTAGCTTAAACCCCTAGGTATCACTTTCTACCCCATTCCCATTGCAACAGACAAGACTTCTGGAACAGGCAAGTATAAACCAATTTACCTACCTACCTCCTAAGTAACTAAACTAGTTTATTTCTATTTCTGTGGCTCTAAAGGAAACTTGAACGTATGCGAAGTGAGACTGATGTTTTTGTGTGTATGTGACTTTGATATCCTTCAGTAAAAAGATTATTTGTTTTTGAAAAACACCCCTGTGTTCTCAATTATTGGAACTCTGGGTTCAGACATGACCTTGGTATAGCTGGCCAGGACTCACGTTAAATTTAGTTAGTCTCTGCTGTAGATAAAGCAATTGGCGTAACACTCTGGTCCTTTCTACATTTTGCCTGCCAATCCAGATTTTCTCAGTGTTGGAGTTGAGGCAATTTAAGTCACGACAAAACAGCATCCAAATAACCCAGGGCAACAGCAGGCTGAAACCGAGACCACCACTGAAGGGAGGTAATGTAATGCAGAATGGGGGGGGGAAATAAAAAGAAGGTTAAACTTGATTTTAGTGCAGAATGTGTGTGTGGGAGGGGAACCTGGATTAAAAAGAAGCTTGAATTCGATTTTAGTGCAGAATTGTTTGGAGGACACCGCAGTGAACCTGGATTAGAAGGAGAGTGCAGAAAGGGCCTCTCTCTCAACTAGAGATGTAGTTCAGAACCTATCCCTGTCCCTCTTCTTTCCTATCAAGTATGTTAGTTCCTAAATAAACTGTTATCTGCTCTTTAATCAGGTTGTGCACCGTTGCTGTGTTAATTACTCTGCCAACAAGAACTGGCAAAAAGAACACACAGTAAAGCACTCCCTGAAAACTACAAGGGCTTCTTCCATGAGTTCACAGCCACATGTCTGGGAGTCATTATTTTGTTCCATTCTGCCGTGAAAGTAATTTGCGGAACGCATGGTAATATTGAGGGCTCTTCTGTCGAGCACCTGCTTCGACAAGAGAGTGACATTTTGAGTTAATTAATTTTGTGACAATATTGTTAGAGGGAAAGTGACTATTGTGGAGGGCTTGGCAGCTTTCTTTGCATTTTGAAAATGCTTTCCTTGAGAATGACCTACGGTAAATGGCATTGCTACGATCAAACCCCCTCAGTTAATCTGTTTTCTTCCTGGGTGCTCGGAGAGCAAACAGACACTCTGCATTTGAGTGTTGTTTGTTTTAAATGGATGGGAATTCGGTTATTAAGAACAAAAAAAGCACATCCACGAAAAGGAGAGCCTGCCTCTCTGTCTTCTCGTTTGTTTGAAAAGAATACAAAATGGCTCCCACAGACCATTTCAGACCAATTTAGCTGACAATGGTCGTTTTGAAGCAAAATTGTAATATGATATTGTATGACTGAACTGGTGTGTTTTCAGACTTCTGGGGGCTAAACTAGACTTTATATTATTCTTACAGCCCAAAAGCTAACTACTTTCGGAAGAGCCCAACTCTTTAATATCTGTACGAGCCATTATTCCAGGCATGCCTCCACGGAGGACTGGTAATTCACTGTTTCTGCAGATGTGACAGGTATCCCAGTCCTACCCCTAGCACAGCCAGTCAGTATGCTCTACTCAGAAAGCTTTACCTTCACTCCTAATTAGCTTTCTTTTCCCTCAGTGTTCTTGTCAGATACCTAGACCTGATAGCCTAGGCTATGTGACACATGTTCTATGAGGGGAAAAGCTCTCTCTTGCTCTGTCCTTTGAATGGTACTGTAGCAGCTAATTGGGGTTGTAAAGATAGTAAAAAAATGGTGCATGGGGGGAGGAGCTTTGGGGGAACATTTGGGGTGCTTCATGTCCTTTGGTTGCCAACCTCCAAGTGGTTGCAAAAATAGAGAGATCACGGGATACGTTGTCAAACAAAGTATACACGCCATGAAGCATGATGAAAATTGCAATTTATGGAAACAGTTCAATGTATGTAATGCAATTAATGGCCTCAGTCACACTAGGGGGAAAGACACGGCTGAAGTGCGGCTTTTTAGAGCCGCATCAAAAGAGAAGTGCGGCTGCGGGATCAGACATATCCCCCCAGTTGCTGCGCAGTTCCTCCCTGGCATGATCAGATGCCAGGGGGAATCCACAGACCGGAGAGCGAGGCAAGTCCGTTGCACCTGCATGTGTATGCGCATGCACAGTTTGGCAGGACCTCACATGCTGCAGGAGAGATGGGCGCATGTGCATGTGCAGTTTGGCAGGACCTCGCATGCTGCAGGAGAGACGGGCGCATCAGCGATCAGATGCCCACCCATGCTGCGGAGCAACCGGTAGGTAGTGATGTTTTGCTACTACCTTTTTGAGCCGTGTCTTCGCCCGGAAGGGACGGATTGGGGACGGGTGTGCACCGCTTCCCAGATGTTGCGGTATGATCACGCCCACTTGATGCATCCCCGATCTGTCCCTTCCATGAGGCAAATTCTCCCATGTGACCGCATTATCTCAATTTCTATGTGCCAAAAACTCAACAGTCTTTTAGTGTCCCTTATAAACTGCTGATGCGGTTACAGTAATTCATTCAACAGGTGAGGTCCATCATGTATTCCAACTATAAAGTGTCCTTGCTGTGATTTGACCTTGTTGGAAACTGGAAGTGAAAGAGGTTGTCAGCTGACTTATCTTCCATTCTGTGCTTTTGCAGAGCTCAAAAACACAACTCCAAGCTCACAGACACAACTCCAACAGGCCAGCTATAATGTCTGTTTCACACCAGCTTCTTCATGGGAAATCATAAAATACAAGCTGCAAAGATTAATCTAATTAAGGGTTGGCAGTCAAACCTAGGTTTCCAAAACAGCAATAATTGCCAAAACTTGTCAGATATTAATGGCATTACATAAATTTAATTGTTTACATAGATTGCATTTTTTGTCATACTTCACAGTGTGTATACTTTGACAACCTCCAGCTGGTTCCTGGAGATCGCCTGCTATTATTTTATTTTATTTATTGATTTTTATTCCACCCTCCTGGACTAGGCTGGCTCAGGGTGGTTTACAAACAGAATAAAAGTTCCAGTAATCCATAAAACACAATTTATTACATGATACCATTCCTAATAAATAATAACAATACAGTGATATAAAACAATGTTAAAATCAGACATAATATTAGAGTGCTAGCAATTCCACAGTTTTTACTTTAGTTCCATTGGTCTGCTTCAACTAGGGGAGCTGGGTCAGGCAGTAGTCCCAGGGGCCAGCGGGTCAGGGCTCTACCACCGTGGATTGTCAGTTGTTGTTAATAGTGGCAATGGTGGGTGTGATAGTTAGGGTTAGGGTTAGGGTGTGATGGTGATAGTGGTGGCAGTGGCTCCAAAGGCCTGGCGGAAGAGCTCCCCTCCACCCCGACAGTCCGGTCGCTGAGTGGCCTTTGGACACAAGCTGGACTGACCGGGACAAGCGCCGGAGATTGAGCGGAATGGCGTGAAACCGAGCGTGGTCAGAGAAACTGACCGACAATGAACGTGAGTTCTAAATAAAATGGAGTAGTTAAAAAGCAATCCCCCCTGCGGTTGAAAAAAGAGATTGCAAAGAGGGATGCCTCTTATGCGAATGAGCAGCTAACGGACACGAAGAAGGAGAGGGGAGGAAGTAAACCGAAAGTGTTTTGAGAGACTTATCTGAATTGCGAAGTCGTTTGTCGAGTTTTCCGAGTTGCATGGAAGCGGCAGAAACTGTAAACAAAATGGGAAAGATGGCGGCCCAGCAGAGAAAGTTTAAAACAAAGCCAGGCAGTCAGAGTCCGAAACCAGAAGAGGGAGCAGATGTCCTCAAACTCCTAACGGATATGCTCAAGCCGGTGATGGAACAACTCAATGGTGTTAACCAGCAATTGACCGTGATGAATAAAAACTTTGCAGCACAGCAGCTTCAACTGAATGAAACAGAGAAAAAAGTGGAGCAGGCAAACGAGAAAATTAAAGCGATAGACACCACAAACAAGAAGTTGAAGAAAAGGATGGGAGAGGTGGAAATGAGGCAGAATTGCCAAGATAACCGAGTTTTACAGCTACAGATGGAAAAAGCTAACATGATTCTCAGGTTTCAGGGAGTTCCTGAAATGGAGCGGGAAGACCTGAAGAGGGTGCTTAGTGAGATCATCGCTCCAGTAGTAGGCTTAACAGCAGATGAACTTGTAAACGAAATGGAGTCAGCCTATAGGGCATACTCCAATTATATTTTAAAAAATAGCCTACCTGGAGAAATAGTGGTCAGGTTTTCAAGAAGACAAACCAGAGATGCCATTTTAAAAGCAACATCAACTCCACTGAAAATGGGAGATGTAACCATCAAAACCTTAGAGGACATTCCATTTGAAATTAGACAAAAGAGTAAAAATTACAAGGACTTAATTTCTTTCCTTCAAACTAATGGGATATCGTACAGATGGGCAGTTCCGGAGGGTGTCATCTTTAAGATTAACGATCGAAGAGAGAAGATAGACTCCACTTTTAAAGCTAAAGAATTTTTGAGACATCAGCTGGGGACAGATGAAGAGTCCAAAGAGGAAGAAACGAAGTCTAGTGACTCTGCTACCTCTGGAACGGAAGAGGACTCTGCGGCAGAAAAGGTTCAGGACCTGCCAGAGTGGTATATGATTTCAGAGACAGAAAGCCGAAGTAAAGGCAGAAGGACTTGGAAAATGGCCTTTTGAAGCGAAGAATAAGAAGATGATCAGAGATTTCTCTCATAACAACTAATAAAATAACATATAAATAGTGAATTGTTATAAGCAAGAACTCTACAAGTATATTGTGATATTAACACTTATAGTACTAACATTTTTACTAATATTGAAAAGATCTCCTCCTCTTGGGGTTTTAGTTTAGTGTGGTTTGCTTTCCTTTAGCATTACTTGTAGTCCCTTTCCTAATATTTCTTTGTAGTTTTTGTGGTATTTGCAAAATAAAAAATATCCCTCCGGGGATTTAAAACAACAACACACCACTATACCCGCTGTAATGTAATCTTGAATTGACCACTAGAGGGAGCAAAACATGTATGTAAAAGACCCCTCCCCCCAAGCAATACAGACACACAAGTGAGGAAAATGAGAATGCGGAAGAGCCCTGGCTCTCCAAAGACGGTTACACAGCAGTAAATCTCACTCTGTCAGTGACAACTACCCTAGTGTAACTGATCACATGTTTTCAGCCACTAGAGGCTGACCTTTTGAGTGTACATCCCTGATGCTAATTATGGAAAATGCCAACAGAGCAACCTGCATGTCTTGCGAATCACCATACCGAATGCAAACTGTCAGCCATGTGTTTTATGGCCTAACGGGTGCTTGTGATCCCCCACTCCCGTTTTTGTGATTCCAGGTGGGCAGTAGCCAGTGTCCTGCCTTTGGCTCGAGAAAGCTCCTCCAGACTCAGGAGACTTCATCCAATTTCAGTGGCTCTTCTGTTGGAATTAGAACCACTTAAATAAGAAGAATGCTTCAAACTCTGCATAGTGGAATGGTTGGGTGCAAGCCCAGTCGAACCTAAAGGTGCCACAAAGTTCATGGTGAAGCTCATGGCGAGTCAAGTTCATGGTGAGCAAACCCCATAGTGAACATGGTGGAACATCAGGGTGCACAAACTTCAGCATGATCACAGTTTCTTGTGAGGCAACTCTTGGTCTTCTCATTTTGCCACTGCCCAGCCTGAGCAGCTGCCAAACAAATCTGTTGCTCCTCAGGAGTTGTGGCTGTGGTGTTTCACTTCCTTCTGCCTTGCTGCTTTTGCATTGGCGCAGGAGGTGAAATCTCCCTCAGGCTCACAGATGGTTGGATCAGGTGACTGAATTATGAGTCTGTGGGCAGGGGCAGGGATCTACAACTTCCAAAGTTGTATGAAATAGTTGCCATAATGCAGATTTCAATGAACACCAAACTGTAAGGTTGCCAGCCTCCAGGTGGGACTTGGGAATTACCCAGAATTACTGCTCATCTCCAGACAACAGAGATGAGTCCCCCTGTAGAAAATGGATGCTTTGGAGGGTGGACTCTATGGCATTGTACCCCCTGAGGTCCCTGTCATCCTCAGGCTCCAATCACAGACCACAGATCTCCAGGAGTTTCCAAACCTGGCGCTGGCACTTACACTGGCGGTTGGGGGTACCCAGGTGTGTAGCTACAGTGAGGGCATCTCGGGGCTAGGCCCCCTGACTTACTGGCAAGGTTCCATGACTTCCCATTCAGCCCAGGGCCCCCGAGTGGCAGCAGGTGCAGGGAAGGAGCCGGGCATCAATTAGCCAGTGCTCCCTAAGAAATGTAAATGCCCCCTGACTTTAAAAAATCCTAACTATGGGCCTGGGGGTACCAGACAACTCTAAAGGTTCCCTTGCTCGAAAGCCAGTCGAATCCGACTCTAGTGTTGCGGTGCTCATCTCCATTTCAAAGCCGAAGAGCCAGCGCTGTCCGAAGACATTTCCGTGGTCATGTGGCCGGCATGACTAAACACCAAGGCGCGCGGAACGCTGTTACCTTCCCACCGAAGTGGTACCTATTTATCTACTTGCAATTTCTTGCTTTCAAACTGCTAGGTTGGCAGGAGCTGGAATAGAGACGGGAGCTCACTCCATCATGCGGCACACTCAGGTCTGGAACTGCTGAACTACCGACCTTCCACAGCCTGCAGCTCAGCGTCTTAACCACTTGAGCCACTGCAGCTCCCCAGACAACCGTACCAAACAGTAAGACTTAAACAAAAATCCACCGTAATGTTTATTTATTGTATACTAGACTGACTGGTTTGCTCATTCCATATTGAAATCATTGTTTGATGGGAGTGGTGCAGAAGAGTGATCGTTCTATAGGGGTCGGGTGACAATGTTGCCAATTGCATGGCACTGTTGGAATGTCTAGAAAACAAATTGCCAGAGAAGCGCAAGCGGCTTACAAAACATTTGGCTTCCTGCTCAGGACCAGAGGACAGAATGTGACCCAGACCACTGTTCCCTCTAAGCTGAGTTGGTGTGAGCTAGCTCACAGTTTTTTAGCCTCCGGCTCACACATTTATGTCTTCGCTCAGGAAGGGTGGCTCCAGAGCTAACTCATTGATGCAGTAGCCAAATTTCTTGCTCACCACTTTAATGCCAGCAGCTCACAAAGTAGAATATTTGCTCACAAGACCCCACAGCTTAGAGGGAACATTGACCCAGACTGGTGGAAATCAACACCGGAGGGTTGCCAGCTCTGAGTTGGGAAATAGCTGGAGATTTGGGGGTGGAGCCTGGGGAGGGCGGGGTTTGGGGAGGGGAGGGACCTCAATGGGGAATAATGCCATAGAGTCCACCCTCCAAAGCAGCCTTTTCCTTCAGGGGAACTGATGTTGGTCATCTGGAAATCACTTGTAATTCTAAGAGATCTCCAGCCACCACCTTGAGGTTCAGCAAGCCTCCAGTGGGCTGGCTAGTGAGGTCTGCATGTGGCGTCGTATCTCTCCAGTGGCGCAGGCCTGTGTTAGAGCATCTGCTTTCCCCCCTGATGAATTAGGAGCACTTCGTAACTCTTCCCAACGTCCTACTGTTACTCTCTTGACTCTATCCACTTTCCAACTTAATAGCTGACTCTTGCTGTCTCTCAGTTTGAGTGTTTAACCTCCTTTCTCATTAGACCAGGCAAGTGAACATAGAAGGGAAAGTTATTTGTGGCTTAACATATTTCCCCCCCGCAACTTGCTTTCAAAAACAGCAGGAAGTTCGGAACTTCTCAAGATCATGGGTTTACTTTGTACCGGAGACATTATGAAATCTTCCCGATGACTTTTTTTTAAAGACGAGTCGTGTTTGACTATGGAAATTAAATGTGTGCGCAGCTCCTTAGATAAATTCTCCTAAACTACTCATTATACCTGTGTCAACAAGGTGCTTACAACCAAGCAAAACTCTTTAGTTCGGTGGCGGGTGCGTGGTCGGCAAAAAGGCTGGAAAAGGAGGTGGCTGTTGTCAGTCCTCCACTGCCTTGCCTATGGTCTTGGAGTACTAACCGCTGGAACTAGTCACTTGTTTCCCACAGCAGTGAAATCAGAAGTCGTCCCTTGGGACTGCTCTGTTTACAATCTTACCCACATATCTTGGCCTAGTGCCACCTCCAGAGCTTTCTGGATTCTTACACTCCCATCCTAAGAGATGCAGCAGGGGGTAGTAGTGAGAGTGTTGGACTTAGGGATGCCAGCCTCCAGGTGGGACCTAGGGACCCTCCAGAATTACAGTTCATCTTCAGACTACAGAGATCAGCTCTCCTGGAGAAAAATGGATGATTCAAGGGCTGGACTTGATGGCATTGTACCACACTGAGGTCCGTGTCCTCCCCAGGCCCCACCCCCAAATCTCCAGGAATTCTCCAACCTGGATCTGGCAACTCTACCTCCCTGTCCCCCACCAGTAGCCAGGGGAACCTAGCAACCATAGTTGGACTAGGATCTGAGAGACCCATGTCTGAATTTTCAGTTCTCCACGGAAGCTTGCTGGATGACTTTGGAACAATCCCACACTCTCCTTACATAGGCTTGGTGTGAGGACACAGTGGAGAAGGGGATATTATTATAAGCCGCAGGGTTCCCACTGAGGAGCGAAATGGGATATAAAAGAATTAAATTTTTGAAAAATCCAAAGTAGAGCTTGCTGTTGTTGTTCAGTCGCACAGTCGAGTCTGACTCTTCGCGACCCCATGGACCAGATCACGCCAGGCCTTCCGGTTTTCCGCCGTCCTCTGAAGTGTGCTCAATTTCATGTTCGTTGCATCTATGACACTCTCTAGCCATCTCATCCTTTGCCGTCCCCGTCTTCTTTGACCTTCAATCCTTCCCAGCATCAGGGTCTTCTCCAGTGAGTGCTCCCTTCTCATTTGGTGGCCAAAATATTTGTGCTTCAGCTTCAACAAGATGCTTACAACCAAGTATTAAGATATTTGGTTAACACAGCAGCGTTTTGCCCAGTCATAGAAACATGATAGTGAGTGCCGTAAATAAATCTCCCAAGAAGTAGATTGCAAAAACAGGTAAACTTACATTTATTTGAGTAGATCCCGTTCACATTCAGGTTGCAGTCAACAGAACAGAAATAAGTCTAATCAAAAGATTATTTTCCCTATCATAAATGGCCAGCCAATCTGGCATGACATTTATGAGCATATGAGGACACTGCTTCTACAGGAGAGACCTGCAGAGACACGTGTCTCAATGGAAGGCCATGTGTAGGGAGTGAGAGGACAAAGTGAATTAGAGAGAGGAGGGGTCATAGGGCAGCTCCCAGGTTAAGACAAAGGTTGTGTTCAGACTGGCATTTTGGCCCGATATAGGCACATTTTACAAACGGATGAAATGGGCAGGATCACACAGCCACAGCTGTCAGGCGTTCCCCGGGTGTACTCACCCCATCAGAGGATGACTTGGAGTTGGGTTAAAAAGCCACCGCCTCCGAAGTGGTGTTTTTGTTTCCCCGCACCTTCATTGTGCATGGCCGGATGTCTGAACACGGGGGAGCGTGCACAGAATGGATTTGGCAGTGTGAACCTGCAGATCTGTTCTGCCACTACGGAGGAGGTTTTTAAAAAAGACTTGCCTACGTGTGCATGCGTGCGCATGTGCACACATGGTGTTTGGATTTTTCTTGCAGTTTGCTCTGTGGCTGCGGCGCCACAATAATGTGGAGGCTTTACCACGGGATATCTCCATGGGCAACCCGTAGCAGGGTGTGCTGTGTGGCTGATATATCCCACTACACTTTAACCTGATTCAATTAGAGGCGGCACCATATCGCGCCAAGCTGCCAGTGTGATCACAGCCAAAGAGAGGCATCCTATTGAAGGAGATAACATCTACACAAACTTAGAGTGATATAGCATCCCCCATGTCCAGGTATGCTGAGTCACTTATTCAAACACCTAGACGTGTGTAACTCTGGCCCCTTCTGCACTGACCTTTTTTCCATGTTCACCATGGTGTCCTCCAAACAATTCTGCACTAAAATCCAATTCAACCTTCTTTTAAATCCAGATTCCCCCCCCCCAATTCTGCACTAAAATCGAGTTCAGCCTTTTTGTTCCAGGTCCCCCCCCCCTTCTGCATTACATTACCTCCCTTCAGTGGTCAGCCCGGTTTGAGCCCTGGGTTATTTGGATGCTGTTTTGCCCATGGCCTTAAATTGCCTTGACTCGAACACTGAGAAAATGTGGAGTAGTAGGCAAATGCGGAAAGGACCTCTGTTAGGATGGCGCTGTTAAATCCTTGGAGTGTCCCACTACCTTAGAAGAGGTGTCTGTGTGTATGTGCATGTGGGGGGGGGAGGTTTGCAAACAGTCAGTGCTCTCCACTCAGCCTGCTTCAACTTTGGTGCTAGTTTGGTGTAGTGGTTAAGTGTGCAGACTCTAATCTGGGAGAACCGGGTTTGATTTTCCACTCCTCCACGTGCACCTGCTGGATGACCTTGGGCAAGCCATAGTTCTGGCCACAGCTGTTCTTGAAAAAGAGCAGTTTCTGTCAGAGCTCTCTCAGCCCCACCTACCTCACAGGGTGTCTGTTGTGGGGAGGGGAAGGGAAAGGAGTTCGTAAACCGCTCTGAGACTCCTTTGGGTAGTGAAGGGTGGGGTATAAATCCAATCTCTCTCTTCTCTCTTCTTGTGTTGTGTGAATGGGAGCAGTATTTTGGGTGGGCCCTTGGATTGTTTGGGGACCTGGAAAAATGGCCCAACTTGCCGTCCTGTGGAGCCGACTTTGTATTGAACGGAATTAAGGAATCAGCACATGAACCTTAAGCAGAGATTACAGTATTGGAAAAACCCATGAAAGCGTTTTTCTTATTCTGGCGCTGTCTCAGTCGTTGCCCACAGAGGATAAGCAGTTATCGCTGAAGCCAAGGTGCGTTTTGTGGGTTTGGAATTTCAAATAGAAATTTGCTCTTTCAGCGTTGTGTCCTGACTTGTCGTTTGCCACTCAGCAGCTAAGACCTGTCTGAGACCACACACACACGCACAACAGTCTCTGAGTAGCAAGTGAGAGTAAAGTAGAGGGGCAGAATGTCACAGACTACCCGTCTCCCTGCTCTCACCTTCCTTGCTATGTGCCCACTTTACCAGGCTCTTCCCCTACTCATGAGTAACTGGAGATCCCTGGATTGTGCACCATATTGGGCTTTTCTACTGCAAATGTCCTTCCAGATTCCCCAAGGTGAGAGATGGAGAGAGGCCATAATTTCTCCACAGAAGTGGAGAAATCATGTGGCTTTGACAGCCGAGAGGAGGGATTGCCACATAGAACTTTGGATGGATGAAGAAGCTGACAATTAGAAGTGGACAGTTATTTGACCTAAGCACTTTGTTCATCATGGAGGAATTATATGTATTGTGAAACTGGGCTAACCACTGAAGGAAGAAGAGGAAGAAGAGGAGGAGGAGGAGATTGGATTTATACCCCGCCCTTCACTACCCAAGGGAGTCCCAGAGTGGCTTACAAACTCCTTTCCCTCCCCCTCCCCACAACAGACACCCTGTGAGGTAGGTGGGGCTGAGAGAGCTCTTGACAGAAACTGCTCTTTTTCAAGAACAGCTGTGCCAGAACTATGGCTTGCCCAAGGTCATCCAGCAAGTGCAAGCAGAGGAGTGGGACATCAAACCCGGTTCTCCCAGATTAGAGTCCGCGCACTTAACCAGTACACCAAACTGGTGTAATATAATGCAGAATCAGGGAAAACCTGAAATAAAAAGAAGGTTGAACTTGTTTTTTGTGCAGAATAGGGGGAGGGGACAGGATTAAAAAGAAGGTTGCATTCGATTTTAGAGCACTTGCTTGGAGGACACCATGATAAAAATGGATTAAAAGGAGAATGCAGAAAGGGACACTGTGAGGGAAAAGACCCAGGAGTGTTGGTCAATCCCACATTCTCTCAGCTGCAAACGTTTCCTTTCCTGCAAACGTTTGCCAAGTAAGCGATCTCCACAAATTTGGGAAGGGCGCATGGAGGTTAGTCCTCCTTTCCTCTTTTGCCAACGAGGTTGAGACTTGGCCTGGTGGGTGCTTTCATTGTGGTGTTTCCTGGGCTGTCAACATGCCCCAAAGAAAAGTCTGGAAGTGGCAGCCCTCATTGGCTCAATCACGAATTCTATGGTCCAGGCCTTTCTGTGACTAGCAGCCCCTTCCCAGAACCTCATTCTTGGACCGGTCCTTCCATGGCCTATGTGCTTCTACTGTGGCTGTTTTTCTCAGGCCACGAACAATATCAATGAGAATCCGGATTGCCAGGCTCCAGGCAGCCTTATGAAACAGGTGTGGGAGCAAGCCTGTCTGCAGATTCCTGACCTTTATGTTATGTGTCTACAATCCAATATTAGTACAAGAAAGACAAAGAGAAGATTTACTGTGTGTAAGAACGTTTAGGGTTGCCAAGTGTCTTACCTGGCGCAGTGGGGGAGAGTTGGTCCCAGCCTGGGACGATGACATCGCCCAGAAGTGACGTCATCACGTTGGGCATGTTGCCGGGCGATGCTCTAGCAATCAGCCTGAAAACTCTATGGTACCATAGAGTTTTCAGGCTGATTGCTAGAGCATCGCCCAGTGACGTGCCCAGCTCAATGACGTAACTTACGGTTGACATCATCGCTCCTGGCATGTCAGCCCGATCTGGGCACTTTGGGGGTGGGGTCCTTCGCCGGCCGGATCCGGACCGGCGGGTTGGGGGCCCTTTGGGTGGGGAAAACCCCTCCCTCCCTGGGGACTTGGCAGCCCTAAGAACTTTAGATTATTGCACTGTGCTTGTCAACATTGTGGAATCATTTTTTGATCTTTACTCTTATATGAATGTACAGAAAGAGTATTAGTATTGATCTAAAGAAGAGTGATATTCCCTTCATAAATTTTATTTATTTATTTATTTAAATGTGATTTATATACCGCTCATGACCCCTAGTGGGTCTCAGACCGGTTCACAGAATACTACGGAGTAGTAGGTAATCCTATCTAGGGCCACAGTGTGATGAGGGGAGGGGAGACCTACCAGCACCCTTTTTCTTTCCGGCATAGACTTTTTTCCTTCTCTTGTGGCTTCATTGTTGTTCCGGTACTCCAGCTGGCAGTCGGTCAGGCTCAAGCAGGCAGTCCCGATTTTTCTTCTCCTCAGAGCAGCGCGCCCAGGGCGCAGCTTCGGCCAATGTCCTGAAGGCTCCTGCCGTGCTGCATCCACGTCATCGCGCTGCTCGACTCCGACTCCGACTCTGCTTGACCAGCCGCTGCTTTTTACTGGGTTGCTTCTGCCGCCATTGCTCTCTCGCCGCCACCGCCGCCGTCGCCGATTCTTCTCTCCTCGTCTCTGCCGGTCGCCCTCCCCCAGCGTTAGCCAGGAGGAGGGTGCCCCCTGCCACCTAGGGCAGGTACCCATTCCTCTGTTGTTAATTAGAGCCACTGGGTTGGCGGGAGCTGGGACAGGGGCCAGAGGCTCAATCCGGCTGCGGTGGGGATTCGAACAGCCATTGTGGCTGTTCGCTACAGATGTTTACAGCAGGTGTTGTATTGCCTGCGTCACAGTTGCAATTAACTATTTTCTACAACCTCCAGGGAGTGGCTGGAGATTTCCTGGGGTTACACCTGATCTTCAGGTGACCGAGATCAGTTCATCTGGAGAAAATGGCCATTTTGGAAGATGGACTCCAAGGCACTATATCCCTCCCCTCCCCAAACCTCGCCCTCCTCAGACTCCACCTCCAAAATCTCCAGGTATTTCCCAACTCAGAGCTGGAAACCCTACTGAGAATAGACTTTGTGAAATTGCCTTCCACAGCTTGAAGCTGAAGGTATGATCCGGAGATTAGATTTTGTCCTGCGCCCTATATATCTCTGCACGCTCCTCTGAAGCACCCCTATGGGTGCACCACTCTGCTTTAATATATGGGTGAATGGTTTTTGCCATACCTGGATTCGACCATTCTGAAGGCAGTCTGAAAAGATCATAGAATTTGTTTTTTCCCCCAAGCGGCGGCAGTGTTCTTAATCGTTGTAACGGTCGTGTCATGTATGGCCCACTTGCCGATACTTTAGAGATTAATAACTGATCCTTTTCTGGGTCTTGGTGGTTGAAAAGGTTTCCTTAGCGACCGTTCTTTGAGTCGTTCCCTTTCTGTAGTTGGTAAATGAGAAAGCAAAAGGGTGCATTTTCCAGCGGCTTGTACAGAAATGAAAGTACAGCGCTGGAGGTAGCAGCAAGCCCCATAGTGATTGCGGGGCGGCAGAAGGCGCGAGAGCAAATTGATTTCAGCAAACCAGCAGTTTCATAGTTCCCTGCCCCAAGATAATAAAGACATTCTATGGGTTACTGAATTGCTATGATGGCAATAAAGGCTTTGCCAGAAAAGAGAGAGACACTGTGTTTGAAAACCTTCCGTTTCTTTTCTTTTTTTAAAAATACAGTTGTGTAAAGGTTAGTGGCAGACAAAACCTTCAATATCAGATAATGTGACATTTGTCAAAACTCCCGGGTTGGTGCTTGGTGCGCAGCAAGGCTTGTAAATGTTGTGGGTCAGTTTATTTGCCCGAAGACGTAGGCTTTGTGTTTATGAGAGCTTGAACGGTAGGTGCAGCCTGTAAACTTGCATGTTGGGGTGGTGGACTCAGAAGTGTCAGAAAGCAGACCTTTTCGGCTCGCTCTATTTTGGGTCTACAAGAATAGCCTCGGGAGAGACAGTGCAGGCTTGCAGAAAGAAGTGTACAAACAGTGCTTTTTGTTGGAAGGCATGCTGTGCGTTGAATGTTGAATTTTCACTCACTCCCCCCCTGGTCCTTTTAAAGCTGCATGATCAAGACTGTATCCTTTTTCTGCTCCCAGATCCAGGGTCAGGCTAAGAGCACTAGCAATCTAAGTGGTCAGTTGTGGATAACAATGTGCTTGGGGGCACCAGAGAAATAATGTGTGATCTGACACCATGTATCCCTTCCAATAGTTCAGTGGATTTGGGAGCAGGCAGGCTGTGTGTGCTCAAAAATTTACTTCCAATATTTCCCACTGTTATACTCATTCTCAGAATAATTAACACAGCAACAGTGCACAACCTGATTAAGGACTAGATTAAGGTTTATTTAGGAATTAACATACTTGATAAAAAAAGAGGAGAGACAGAAGCCCCTGCCACATGGGGGGGAGGAGAAACACGGGCAAAGTGCGGCTTTTTAAAGTCGCACCAACGGGATCACATAGAACCCGAGCCGCCGCACACTTCCTCCCCGGCTGATCAGATGCCGGGGGGAAGCCACTGACAGGGAAGCGAGGCAGCCGAACTGCGCATGTGTGAGCATGCGCAGTTCGACCGGGAGCCGGGATTGCTAAGAACGAAGAGTGCGCCGGCGATCCCACGGCCACGCTTGATGCGGCGTCCCAGGTAAGTCCTCCTCTGGGGGTGGTTCTTTTTTACAGCGTGTTATTGGCCTGAAGGGACGGATGAGGGACGGGTGCGAGCCGATTCCCAGATGTTTCGGTGTGCTCGCATCTGTTTGCTTGGCCCCCAATCCGTCCCTCTCCCGGGCCAAAATCTCCCGTGTGACTGGGGCCAGAGATAGGTTCCTAATGACATCTCTAGCTGAGAGAGAGGGTAAGACTGAGGGCAATTCTGCATCTGGCATTTGCTCCACATTTTCTCAACACTGAGGAAAAGGTGCAGCTCGAAACCACATTCAGATACCCCGGGGCAATGCCGTACTGACTGCAAAGTCGCCCCTGGATGGCCATAAATCTATGCAGAAGGTACCATAAAACCCGATGATCAAAGAAAGTCAAAGCGGCATGCAGTGTAGAAGGTGTCATAAAATCCAGTGATCAAAGAAAGTGAAAGCAGCATTCAATGTAGAGGGGATTTTCTTTTCCGTTGTGGGTTTGGTAAAACAATGGAGGGAAAAGCCAATGCAAAATTGCCCTGTGGCATTTCTGAGAAGGGAAATGTTAGATCGCCGCTAACAAAGATCCGGAGAGTGATTTCAGCACTGCTTTATTGAAGGTACGAACAAGCGCTTGAATAAGTCATAACCAGAACAAGTTAACATTGGGAGCTAGGCTCCTTTTAAACATTCCCGGGCTAACGTAGCCACGCCTCTGTACAATAAACAACCAATGAGATTGAGTGGATAAAGTCCAATGAGAGTTCTTCTTTCGCAGGGACTAGGTGCAGTTCTGATTGATCGCTGTTGAGGAGTGACCAATAGCACGTTAGCTCGGAGGAGCCTTCCTCTGGCTCAAGCTTAACATGGGGAGTCAATGCGGCGATTCAAGTAAGCCGTTTCAGTACACTACAAGGAAATTGCCCTGAGAGTAGCAGTCTGGAGGCAGACAAGGAATGACACTTAAAAGGAGAGAAGGTGCTGACCTCACTATCCTATCTCATTGTCTTCTTGCTGCCCCCTGCAGGGTGTTCTTTGTATACCAGACATTGCCTTTTTCCAGCAATACTTTGTTCTGACCTGGATGGCCCAGGCTTGCCTGATCTTATCAGATCTGGAAGCGAAGCAGGGTCAGACGTGATTAGCGCTTGGAAGGGAGATCACCAAGAAAGTCCAGGGTTGCTACGCACAGGCAGGCAAAGGCAAACCACTTCTGCTTGTCTCTTGGTTTGAAAGCCTTAGGTGGTCTTCCTAAGTCGGTGGCAATTTGATGGAACTTTCTACCACATTTTTGTTGTAGTTGTTCAGTCGCACAGCCAAGTCCAACTCTTCGCAACCCCATGGACCAGATCACGCCAGGCCCTCCTGTCTTCCGCCGTCCTCTGAAGTTTGCTCAATTTCACGTTTGTTGCATCTATGACACTGTCTAACCATCTCATCCTTTGCCGTCCTCGTCTTCTTTGACTTTTGCACTCTCTTGTTGACGATAAAGGCCACACCATTTTTTCTACGAGATTCCTGGCCACAGTAGTAGATATAATGGTCTTCTGAGTTAAATTTGCCCATTCCTGTCCAATTTAGTTCACTGATTCCTAAGATATCGATGTTCAGTCTTGCCATCTCATTTTTGACCACGTCAAGCTTACCTTGATTCATAGATCTTACATTCCAGGTTCCTATGCAGTATTGTTCTTTGCAGCATCGGACTTTCCTTTCACCATCATTCTACCACATACTTCCAAGCAAATCTACGTATATGTGTGATGTGCTTGCTTATCGAGAGATGGTTTTACCTTTAAACACTCGTGGAGTACAGAAACTTGGTAGCTTTCTGCTGCCACCAGGAATTAAAAATTCCAAATCTCTCTCTTTTGGTAGTATTACCCAGGGTCTGGGCACTTCAGAGGACTCTGTGGCCCTGAGGAAGAATTGTACTGATTGCTAGGAGAATAAAAATTGATTTATTTAATAAAGAACAAAATAGATTTCTGGTTATTTTGAAACGTTACTGAAAAAAAGGAACTTGTAAATATAACTGGCAAAACATGGTGTTACAAACAGTCACTTAGACTTCACTCTGACAGGCGTATCTTTCTCTCACACACATATATGTGAGCCGCCCTGAGCCCATCGGGGAGGGCGGGATACAAATGTGATAAATAAATAAATAAATGTGCCCCTCCCCCTCCCCTTGTGCAAGGAGATCTCCCCAGTCTGATCATGCTCCACAGTTCACTGTGATGTCTCAGTTGCAGGCCGCTCGGCAAACCGGAGTTTGTTTACTCCATGCTAACTGTCACACAGATTCCTCTCTGAGACACCCTTCCTCCCACACACTCAGTCACCAGCCAATCACAGCACACTCATCTCCCCCTATCGCTCTCCTTACATTACCGCAGTCAAACAATATTTAAAGACACACACATCAAAATGGAATCATTACAATATGTATATGTGTGTACACACACACACACACACACACACATAGAACTGATCCTGGGGTGGCATGACCCCCTTTCTCATCACTGTGGCCATGTTTCATCACTGGCCAGTTTTTGCTTTTTTTTAACCTGACATTTATTTATTTCTTTTTCACTCTATTCCATTGGCTTATAGGTCTTGAGTAGAACTTGACAATTTATGAACAGCCCAATCATTGTCCACAGATGCAGGATGAGATCAATCGGAGTTATGGCACCTGGCTTTTTAAAAAGCTGGCACAGCACATATTCAGATTTTTTTTTGGGGGGGGAGATGTTCCTAGAAAATGTTCTGTTTCCTCCATTGTCTCCAAATCTGTGCTCAGTTTTTCCTATACTAAGAGAAATGTCTCAATTCTAAACTTTGATACCTCATTAGGTTGGAGACAGTGGTCTTCTGCTGGAAGGGATATCGTTCAGTGGGAACAAAACTACCTTACCACGTCCTTTGAAGAGCCAGTTTGGTGCAGTGGTTCGAAGCACAGACTCTAATCTGGGAGAACCGGGTTTGATTCCCCACTCCTCCACATGCAGCTGCTGGTGTGACCCTGGGTCAGCCATAAGTTCTTTCAGAGCTGTTCTCTCACGAGCAGTTCTCAAAAGAGCTCTCTCAGCCCCACCTACCTCACCAGGTGTCTGTTGTGGGGAAGGGAAGGGGAAGGGGATTTTAAGCTGCTCTGAGACTCCTTCGGGTAGAGAAGGGAGGGGTATAAATCCAATCTCCTGCTCCTCATCTTCTTCTGGTTGCCAGCTGAAGGCAAGTCCTGGGAGCTCTTGAGGGCAGGGCTAGGCATTGTGTGACTTCCCTTTAGAACCGGAGCCTGTAAGAAACAGCAGGAGCGGTTAATTTGGGGTGTTCGTTGCAATGGGGGAGAAATCAATGAATGTCACCCCCCTTCCACTAGTAGACATCTACTGCTGGATCAAGCCCATGAGCTAACCAAAATGATTCTTGCAACAGCTAGTTACAAATTGAATAAGCAGTTGACAACTATTTAATTTGCTCTAGAAGTCTAAGCAGTACTGCCAAAATCCAGCATCTGCAATCGTCAAAAGGATCTCCTGAACAGCGAAGACTAAACCAGTTTTTGGAATGACTAGAGGGCATCAGCTGGACAGGTTTGTAACGGGGGGGGGGTGTCTGTAACAAAGGCGTCACCAGAGAGAAATCCCTTGTCTTCCTAGGTTCCTACAGAAGCTAGGGTTTTCCCCCTGCAGGTGGCATCTGTAGAGATGTCTTGCTATTACAATTGATCTCCAGACAACCAAGATCAGTTGCCCTGGAAAAAATGGCTGCTTTGGAGGGGGGAGCCTATGGCATGACACCCTTCCCTTAAGTTCCTCCCCTCTCCCAAACTCCACCCTCCCCAGGCTCCATCCCCCAAATCTCCAGGACCGATTTCCCACAAGCTGCTGCTCCATGCTCGCTCTTCCCTTTGCCCCGATTGTGTGTGTCAATTTCACACCATGTGCTGCGCAGCTGCATTTTGACCCGCAGCTTCACCCGATTTCCCCCGCGTCTCCTCAATCCTGTTTTTTTGAGGATTGAGTAGACAGGGTGGAAATCGGGCGAAGCTGCGGGGCAAAATCCAGCCGCACAGCACATAGTGTGAAATTGACACATACGAAGAGTGAGCAGGGAGCAGCGGCTTGTGCAAAATCAGTCCTGGTGTTTCCCTACCCAGAGCCAGCAACCCTAACAGAAGCTCAGAGAATGATGGCACTTTGATGAGGGCCTCCACAGATGATCTTTTTTTAAAAAAAAAATTAGTGTATTTTTATTTTGTTCTTCCTCTAAGAAGCTCAAGGGTGAATCTCCCCCTCCTTCACTTTGCCAATCCTGTGAGGTGGGTTAGGCACAGAGAGAGAGAGAGAGAGAGAGAGAGAGAGAGAGAGAGAGAGACTTCCATGGCAGAATGGGGAGGGGATTTGAACCTGGGTCCTAAACCGACACCCTAACCGCTTAGAGTTTTGCCCAAAAGCTAAAGCATCACCCCAATGTTGGAATCATGATGACATCACTTCCAGGCAGTGTCATCCCAGCACAGGTCTTTGCATGCCCGAAGAAATCCAGGAAGGATCCCACGCCGGTAGTCAGGTAGGACCTGGTAACACTATCCAAAAGGGGGACTGCAGTCAAGAAATCAGGAGGAGGCTGAGACCGGGAAGGGCAACCAGGAAGGAACAAGAATGGTTTCTGAAGTGGATGGATGTGTCGCTGGCAGCCAAGGTCAAGTTAACGCATGCCATAATATTCCCCGATTACTCTGGATGGGTGTGCAGACTTGCAAAAATGTGCACCTGCAGGAAATTCTTCTGCAAGTTTCTTGTAATATATATGCATAGCTCAGCAGTAGTGGATTTCACATGCAAGCTGATTTTCAAGAACTGGGCTACGACAGAAAAGCCCTGCACCAGCAGTCACAGCCAGCCTCACCACTTGAATAGAAAGGATGCTGAAAGGGCAACATTAGGGACATGTGATCAGCATGTTGATTCCCCCTCCCCTTGCACTTTTACATGTGATAGTGTTTGTGTAAGTACCACCTATTACTACTGATGAACATCTGGTATTTCATGGGGATAAATATAGTGGGGTTGAGAATTGAGACTGATCTTTGCTTTTTATGGATTTATATTTGCTGACACACACACACTACATGGACTGTGCACACATATACACCCTTAGGCTCAAAGGAGGCTGCTTGAATAACCTGTTGTGACTGATACACATAGGAGGTGCCTGCCTGCATTTCATGTTAATGAAGCTTGAAAATACACAGCTCGTAGCCTGGAGGGAAAGCACGCCATCGTCATTGTGGTTAGCAGAAACAACAGCTTAAGGACAAGCAATCCCCCATTGATGTACTGTGGGAATACACGTTCTACACCTATATACTCTACATCTGAAAGGCCATTTCCTGGCAGATGCACTTTGATTACCTGGGAAAGCCGAGATTTATCTGCACATCAAAGAGGTTCCTTGACGCCAAGACTTCACACTTGATCAGATGGTTTTTCCCTGAGTTAGAGGTTAGAGTTTCAATATTGGCCAAACCCCTAGGTAACCACCCCTCACTACATGCACCAATAGTTGTAGGGATGGAACGGACTTACAGGTAGGTGGATCTTCAGATTGGCAAGGTTGCCACTCACCCAAAGATTCACCTATAAAAGCTAAGGACCATGTGCTTGGTCTTTTGCTAGCCGCAAACCCTCCATCACCCCCTGTCTGCTTTTACCCCCTAATGTCCAGCTTGCTATCCCACAACCCATTTGTCTTTACTTGATCTCTTGGTATGCGCAGCTAAGAGGTCCACACTCGCTGGCTGGTTCTAGCAGTGTGATTTAGAAATATCTCTAGGTTCTATTTTCTATACCCTTCATTCTTCATTGCAACAGACAAGGCTTCAGGACAGATAAGTATGAACTGTAACCTACCTACCTCCTAAGTAAAAATAACTATTTCTATTACTGTAATTCTAAAGGAAACTTGATTGAATGTGTGTGTGCATCTGTATCGTTTGAATGTGATTGGAAGCGGAGGGAATGATATTGGGAGCAGTGGCACAGACGGTAAAACGCCTGCTTTAACAGCTACAAACAGCCATTGTGGCTGTTCGAGAACCACCGCAGCTGGGGTGGTTCCCGGCCCTAGTCCCAGCTTCCGCCCACCCAGCGGCTCGAAAGCAATTAACAACTAAGCGAGTAGACAAATGGGTACCTACCCTTAGATGGGTAGGGGGCACCCTCCTCCAACGAGGTGTGTGGCGGCGGCACAGACGGCAACATAACATCGGTGGCAGCAGAGCATCGGCGATGGTGAAGAAATGGAATGGCGATGCAGCGGAGCGGAGCGATCCCTGGTGGCCAGCAGAACATCGTGCGGCTGACGATGGCGGAGGCGGAGACCAGGAGGCACGCGATGACGTGCAACGCGAGGCACGGCGGAGCCTAACGGACAGAGCCAAGGCTGAAGTGGACATGGGCCGTGCGCCTGAACGGTCCCGCCAATGGAAGAAAAAAAAAAGTCATCCTGAAACGCCAGAGAGTGCCTGAAAAAGAAGCCAAGCCAGAAGCAACAGGTCCACCACCTGGGTGCCGGTAGGCAGCCCCACCCCCATCTCATGTGGCCCTAGTTAGGGATTAAGCATTCTTAGAACTCATTGCATGTAAACCGCCCAGAGACCCTTCGGGGTTAGGGCGGTATAGCAAGTCGAAACTATAAATAAATAAATAAATAATTTGTGATATATTCTTAAGTAAAAGACAGATTGTTTTGAACTCACCAGTCTCGACTCATTTACTGGGAAATCCTTGGGGTGGATGGGACTTCAGTATACACAGGCAGGAACCCATATAAATTTAGTCTGCCAGCTGTTGTAGATAAAGCTGTTCGGCTAACAGTGGGGAGTGCAAGATCTCCTCCATAATCATTCCTCTAAAAAGAATTATTACTGAGGCATTTCTCACCAGTAATACACAGAGTAGACCAGAGAAGCAAATCAAAACTGCCCACTCTGCACATTAGACCTGTGGGATCCCAGTTGGTTTTGACCTCGTTTGCAAAAGCTGTGTCAGTTCTTGCATTTCTTGTGCTGGTGGGATGACATTGAAGTGACCCTCATTAGGAAGGTTTAAGTGCTTTTAATCTGATGCCTTACATTGTTTGGCTTCAATGACAGGTTTATTTCCAGAATTAGATCCTGAGGAGTTAATAAGGAAAAATCTGCTGTAGGTATGGTTGCCGACCATTGTGTGGGAGCTGGAGAGCTCTTAGAATTACAACTGACCACCAAATCACAGAGATCAGTTCCTCTGGATAAAATGGCTGTTTTAGGTCCTTTCCACACTAGACCTTAAATCCTGGTTCAACCCTGTCCGCGAACTTACATTCTACACTACACATGAGTTCACCCCTGTAATTATCTTGGGGTATTTTTACGTTCTACACTACACTCGCGTTCACCCCTGTAGTTATCTTGGGGTATTTTTATGTTCTTCACTACACTCGAGTTCACCCCTGCAATTATCTCAGGGTATTTTTACGTTCTACACTACACTCGCGTTCACCCCTGTAATTATCTCGGGGTATTTTTGTGTTTCCACATTACATTGAGGTCACCCTGGTTTTGCCCCACACTTGTCCCGGGATAAACGGATGCAGGGATAAATGCAAGATATTGTGTCACGAGTTGAACTCTGATAAAACCAGGGATGAGATCCAAGTGCAGAAAGGACTTTAGAATGTGGACTCCATGGCCCTTTTCTGCACTCTCTTTTTAATCCATGTTCACCGCAGGGGCCTTCAAGCAATTCTGCACTAAAATTGAATTCAACCTCCTTTTTATTCTGGGTCCCCCCCCCATCCTGCATCACATTCCCTCCCTTCAGTGGTCAGGCCGGTTTCAGCCTGCTGTTGCCCCAGGTTATTTGGATGCTGTTTTGCCCTGGACATAAATTGCCTCAACTCGAAAATCCGGAGTGGCAGGCAAAATGCGGAAAGGACCCATGTCATTATACCCTGCCTTCCCCAGGCTCCACCCCCAAATCTCCAGGATTTCCAACCCACAGTCAGCAACTCTATCTGTAGTGGAGAAATCAGGGTCCTTTCCGCACTTGGTTTATCAGAGTTCAGTTCGTGACATGTTGGTCTTTTCCGCACTAGACTTTAAATCCTGGTTCAACCCTGTCCCCAAATTTACATTCTACACTAAATGCGAGTTCACCTCTGTAATTATCTCAGAGTATTTTTTGTTTCCACATTACATTGAGGTTACCCCAGTTTCGCCCCACACCTATCCCAGGATAAATGGATGCTGTTATAACCAGGGATAAATGCAAGGTATTGTGTCCCGAGATGAACTTTGATAAAACCAGGGGTGAGATCCAAGTGTGGAAAGGACCAATACCTTGCATTTATCCCTGGTTATAACAGCATCTGTTTATCCCAGGACAAGTGTGGGGTGAAACTGGGGTGACCTCAATGTAATGTGGAAACAAAAAAATACCCGGGGATAATTACAGGGGTGAACTCAAGTGAAGTGTAGAATGTAAGTTCAGGGACAGGGTTGAACCAGGATTTAAGGTCTAGTGTGGAAAGGACCCAGGACCCAGCTTGGTTGTTATTGCCAGAACCTCACAGAATCTTGCCAAACACCTGAACATTTTCAGACCCCAGCACTGGTTAACAGAAGTCTGTTTTAGTGATCAGACTGCACAACAATTTGGCTGTTTGGCCATTCTGGGGATCCTAACTAGGGGCAAGTGTTTCATTGCCTGGGGGGAGGGGTACAGAGATGGTAACAGTTGACTCAGGCCTTGGAGGTCCAGGTGGGCCAGAACTGGACAACGCAATCATTACAACATGGTCTATTTCTTGACATTTCAGAAAGAAACTAGCATTTTTTATTTTTATTCTTACCTTTCATGACTCGATTCATGAGATGACATAGGACAGGATTTTGAAGGGGGTCCCCATATTACAGTTTTGTTCCAGGCTCCAAGGAATAAAGCTCAGCTCCTGATCACAGCTGCTAATCTGCTTCTGCCATTTGTAAGTGTGTCGACATTCATGGTTCATACAAGCAGACAAGGAGGCTCAAGAGACCTGCTCTGTGCATCGTATGAAGCTTCTGGGACTAGACTTGCCAACCTCAAGGTAGGGGCTAGAGATCTCCTGGAATGACAACTGATCTCCAGGTGACAGAGATCAGTTGCCCTGGAGTAAATGGCTGCTTCAGAGGGTGAACTCTGTGGCATTATACCATGTGTTGCTCCCATTAGTGTCCAAACTCCACTCTTCCCAGGCTCTGCCCCCCAAATCTCCAAGGATTTTCTAACCTGGAGTGGCAAACCTACCTGGAACATGTCCCAAGATCATCCACGGCGCTCAGAGTTTTCTTGGCAAACAGGTGTAGAAAGTGTTGTGTACATAGAAAGTCTGAACATGTATGTATGACGCTGCTTTCTGCTGAATTGGACCATTGGTCCATCGCAGTCAGTATTTTGTCGAAGGCTTTTATGGCCAGAATTCATTAGTTGCTGTAGATTTTCCAGGTTGTGTGGCCGTGGTCTTGGCATTGTAGGACCTGACCAGTAGCTGTGACTGGCATCCTCAGAAGTATAAAACAGAAAGATGGAGTACTCTCTGTGTCAAGATGAGAAGAAAAATGGTAGGCGGGTAATTTATATCTACTCCAGAAGGTGGGGTAGGGCTGAGTCATTATCTTGTAGGAGTTTCCCAGGCTATGAACATGCAAATGGAGGAGCTTTCCTGAGGTGGTTCTTTTGTATATGGATTGTTTCCTGAGCAGGTTTTCTGTTTTCTTCTCACCTTGACACAGAGTGTACTCCATCTTCCTGTGTTATACCTCTGAGGATGCCAGTCACAGCTACTGGCAAAACGCCAGGTTGTATAATGCCAGTGTAGAATGCCACACAACCTGGCCACAACTGGCAAAAATGTCAGATTCTACAATGCCAATGTAGAATGCCACACAATGCCATGGCCACAGAACCCGGAAAATCTACAGCAACAGTCAGTATTGTCTGCTCAGACTGGCAGCTGCTCTCCAGGGACTCAGGCAGAGGTTTTTCCCCACATCAGCTACTTCTGTGTGCCAAGCAGATGCTCCACTACTGAACCACAGCCCCTCCCCTAAAAGAAGAAGGAGAAGAGATTAGATTTATACCCTGCCCTTCACTACCCAAAGGACTCTCAAAGCATCTTACAATCCCTTCCCCTCCCCACAACATACATCCTGTGAGGTAGGAGGGGCTGAGAGAGCTCTTTCGAGAACTGCTCGTGAGAGAACAGCTCTGAGAGAACTTGTGACTGACCCAAGTTCACACCAGCAGCTGCATGTGGAGGAGTGGGGAATCGAACCCGGTTCTCCCGGATTAGAGTCCATGCCGTTGGCCACTATGCCAAACGGGTTCTCACCAGAGCCTATCTGAACAACACCAACAGTAACAACAACAAAGCATGTTTTCTTCTGTCTTGATAAGCACATCTTTAAGACAGGAATGAGGGAATTAAGACCTTCCAAATAGTTACATTTTAGGGGCTGTTATGTGAATTATGGCAACTACTTAGAAAAAGAAGAAGAAAAAGAGATGTGGGAGACAAAAAAAAGCATTCTTAGCACTGTTCACGCAAGGACACTTTGATCCTTGCCTGAAATATGTTTTGGCTTCTATCTAAAGGCCTTGGAGAGAACGAGCCCCATTTATTCTTTGTCTTTGATCAGGCATTTTGTGCTTGGTACCCAGCTGTTGGGCCCCAATGTAGGCACAAGCCTTCTTGTTATGCTAATTTAGACATCATGAAAATAGGTCTTAGTTCTACAAAGCAATATTATGTACCTTCCCGTAGCATATACCCAAAACTGTTAAAGCTTTCTGACAAAAGGATCATGCTGTTTAATGTTGCTCTACTTTTATGTTGCTATTTTGGTTTTTCTTTTCTCCAGATATTTTTTCATGTCACCAGTAATAAATGGGACCTGTCCTCTCCTTCCCAAGGGGATGCGAATTTTCTATACTTCGCTGCAACTGTGGAAACTCAGGCAGAGGTGGGCGGGAGGAGAGCCTTGTATTGGGATACACTCACTTGTAACTTTGCCACAGAGTTGCCAGGGAAAAGTAAGAGGTGAACAATTACTTGTGATGTGTTTGGCCAGGTCCATGGGGAAATTTTCATCGCTGCTATGTATGCCTTCCAATATGTCAGTGGCCAGGGTGTCAGGCCCTTGGCAGATCTTCAGAAGTGATTGTTTTTACTGTGGCACTGTGTCCCTTGTCTGAAAAAAGCAGGGACCTTTGGATATACAAGCCTGCAGAAGGCCAAAAAGCCCTCAGTTACATGGAGATGATCATATGTGGTGCCAGGACGCCAACATGGTTTGGAGCTGAGACACCAAATAAGAGTGCCATAAGTTAGTCTGTGCTGAGTGATGGCTCGGATTTCTCAGATGAAGAGCTACCTGCTAGCCCTTAGCCAGTAATTGTACAGCCAACTGCAGCTGGCGCTGAACCAGAAGAACAACAAGAGATCAGGTTACCGGCTGATCAGGAGTCACAGCCTACAGCTGAAACCAAGCCAACACCTTGTAGCTCTGAAGCAGTAAACAAGTCTTCAGCAGCCACTCCCAGCCCACCAAGCTGATCCACACCCTTGCAGTACTGATGCTGTTGGAGACGCTTAGAGTTGCAAGAAAGGAGAAGTGCGAGACTCATGGCCCATCATCAGCTGTCAATTGAAGAGACAAATGAGTAGTTTCAGGATGACTTCCAAGGAATTGGCTCATTAAGACTTGGCTATAAATTCAGCTGGGAGAAACAGCAGTTTGTGGATGTAACAAGTACAGTTTGCCACTGAGTCTCTGCAATCATGAACTGAACCTGACAACTGGCTTTTCTGGAACCCATGACCTTGGACTGGACTTGTTGCCTGGAACTTCTTGACCCTAGATTGGACTTTGGTTACTCTCTACAACCTTGCCTGTGACCTGTCCCGCTGGACCCCAGCCTATGTCTCCTGGGGAAGCTACAAAAAGTGTCTATTATTACATGTGTTTATTTGTGATTGTGCACAGGGTCTACTGTAGTCATGTGGCTCTTTTGGCTGATGGCCATTGTGAATGTGGCTCTCTGTGAGCCATAGAAGAAGTACCAGTGTTACAGGGCCTCCATAAGGATGCAAAAACAGTAGGGGTGGGTGGGTTACAGCTGCTTTTCCTTGAGCAATGTGGGTGAAAGCAGAAAAGAGCTAGCATCCATCTGGGAGGTACAAAATGCCCATTATGTGTGTGTGTTGTAGGGCTGCCAAGTCTGGGTTGGAAAATACCTGGAACTTTTGGGGGTGGAGTTTGGGGAAGGGAGGAGTTTGAGGAAAGGAGGAACCTCAGATGGGTTATACTGCCATAGAGTCCACTGTCCAAAGCAGGCAATTGTTTCAGGGGAACTGATCTTGAGATCCATTGTGATAGCAGGAGAACTCCAGATGCTACCTGGAAGTTGGTGAGCCAAGTCTGTTGTCCCCCAACAAATGCAAGGATGCTGTAGTGTGCAGATGGACCCTGAAGTGTCGTTGGGGTATCCTACTCTACGAAGTCTTACATTCTGCAGGATGATGGACAAGTTCTGAGAAGACCCGATCTAGGGAAGAGACAGAGAGCAACAGATAGCAGCAGACCATTGTAGTTGCTCTGTCAGGAACATGACAGAGCTGATGTACAGATGATGAACCAGGCTGATCTTACAGGACCAATTCACACATTTCTAAGTCTTCATATCTCCCTCATGGCCAATACAAGGACTTTTGATCAGACACACACTGTGAATTTTATGCTCAGAAGAATTCCCAGGAGCATGTGGGCCCAATCTGAATTTGGACTGCAGTTGATGTGGAGAATGGACTTAAGCTTCTTCAGCCCACCCGTGTCACTTTCTTTATGAAAAACAGCCCCACAAAGCCCACTGGAGACCAATGTTCCCTCTAAGCTGTGGAGTCTTGTGAGCAAAAATTCTACTTTGTGAGCTACTGGCAATAAAGTTGTGAGTGAGCGATTTGGCTACTGCATCAATTAGTTTGCTCTGGAGCCCTCCTTCCTGAGCAAAGACAAAAATGTGTAAGCCGGAGTCTAAAAAACTGTGAGCTAGCTCACACTAACTCAGCTTAGAGGGAACACTGCTGAAGACTTATATATAGCTATCAGTATATGTCAATTTCCCTAATGGGCAAATAGCAACTCCTGGGCCATTTCAGGTCAGGTAAACAGTTCAGGGAGAAAGCTTGAGGTCTCCGTAGTCCTGATTCAAATTGGGCCCCATAGGGCTTTTCCATATTCTCATTTTCTCACCTGTGTGTTCCTGTTGCTTCAGGGTTCTTTCCCCTGTTCTGCACATGTTTTGGTCCCTCTAGTGGTCGATTCAATATTATATCACTTTATGTCTGGCATATGTCCCTGCCAATTTAAACTGCAGATTTTGATGGTGGATGTAAAGCAATGCAATATTGAATTGACCACTAGGAGGAGCAAAACATGTACAGAACAGAAAATACCCTCAAAGCAACAGGAATGCACAAGTGAGGAAAATGAGAATATGAGATAAGCCCATGTACCCAGGAACTATGGAACTCCCAGAACGCATGAGAAGTTCTTGGGGCTGACATGAGGACTTGGTAGCTTGTGAAATGGCTTTATGATGTACCACAGGGCCTATGCCTTTTCAAGGTTTGGGTCTTCCTCCTCAGCAAAGTCACCAGGAGTTTCCCTCTTATGATGTATCCGGGCACCTCCCAGGTGGCAGAAACTGGCAAGTGCAGAAAGTCTTTTGTGGTAGCAAGGAATATAAAAACTAAAAGCTGGGGTGGGGTTTGAGCACTGAACACTTAGAGAACAGAGCTGAGCAAATTGATTTGTTAGGAGGAGTCAGGAGATTTGAATAGGTCCCTGCTTTTGCATGAAGCTTGCTGCATGGGCCTCCCTCAGCACAACCTTATCTCACAGGGTTGTTGTCAAGATTAAATTAAAAAGGGAGAATCAGGTATGCTTCCCTGAGCCCCCTTCCCTGTAGTGGCTAGGTAGCTGTGCCCTGCATTTGCTACCTTGAGAAATTTAGTGAGACTGCATTCCACCACGAAGCTTCGCCTACTAGATCTGATATGTGTGTGTACCTTCACCAGGATAAATGTTGTTCGGTCAGGACTTCAGAACTAAGGTGTTCTGGGCTATCCTGAGTGTAACTCAGGCAGAAATGGGTGTCATATTTACTGGTATATCTTTTCTGGTCAAGCTCTGAAGTAGAGTCATCACCTTGCCAACAAAAGTCCATATGGTCAAAGTGTATGGCTGTGAGAGTTGGACCATAAGGAAGGCTGAGCACCGAAGAATAGATGCATTTGAATTATGGTGATGGAGAAGACTCTTGAGAGTCCCTTGGACTGCAGGGAGATCAAGTCAGTCAATCCTAAATGAAATCAACCCTGACTGTTCCCTGGAAGGCCAGATACTGAAGCTGAAGCTCAAATACTTTGGCCACCAAATGAGAAGGGAGCATTCAGTGGAGAGGACCCTGATGCTGGGAAAGACTGAAGGTAAAAGAGGGGGCCGGCAAAGGATGAGATGGTTAGACAGTGTCATCGATGCAATGAAAATGAAGAGCAAACTTCCGATGTCGACGAAGGACAGGAGGTCCTGGTGTGATGTGGCCCATGGGATCATCAAGAGTCGGACTCGACTGTGTGACTGAACAACAACAACAAGCTCTACTTTGGATTTTTCAAAAAAATTAATTCTTTTATATCCCATTTCGCTCCTCAGTGGGAACCCTGTGGCTCATAATAATCTCCCCTTCTCCACTGTGTCCTCACACCAAGCCTGTGTAGTAGATTCAATGAAGAGTGTGGGATTGGTCCAAAGTCATCCAGCAAGCTTCCGTGGAGAACTGAAAATTCAGACATGGGTCTCTCAGATCCTAGTCCAACTATGGTTGCTAGGTTCCCCTGGCTACTGGTGGGGGACAGGGAGGTAGAGTTGCCAGATTTTTGGAGAATTCTTGGAACCATGAGGTCGCAAAGAGTCAGACTCGACTGTGTGACTGAACAACAACAAGGAATGGAAGAATCAGATTGTGCTTAAGAAAAACTGTAGAAGGCATGAATGATATGAGAGAACTGATTTTTTCTTCTTCTTGGGAGAAAAGAGGTAAAATGGATATGGAGGCAAGTTAAATAAAAAGAGAATTGATTTGGGGAAGAAATTAATTTCGAGAGAATATGGTGGGAAATACTTGAGGGTAATGTCAAGGGGACATTGTTTTGGGGGGCTTTGTGACTTAGGGCTCTTCTGCATTCTCAGTTTCCTCACTTCTTGGGTCCCTATTGCTTTTGGTTGTTCTTTTCTTCCCCCACATGTGTTTTGCTCCCTCTAGTGGTTGGTTTGATATTACACTGGTTTATGCCTGGCATAGAGGGAGCAAAACACATATGGGGGAGGGGAAAATGGAAAAATAAAGCAATATAATATCAAATCAACCACTAGAGGGAGCAAAATGCATACGGAAAAGAAAAAAAACCCCAAAGTAATAGGGTCACACAAGTGAGGAAAATGCCTTGTGTGTTGTAGGGGCACTTGTCTCCACGGGGAGGGTGGGGTAAAAATCCCAACAAATAAATCAAATAAATCTTATCCGGCTCTCTGTTTCTAGCCCTGGATAGGCAAATACCCCTGGGAAGTTTATGGACTGGATGTGAGAGCAACTGTGCTTCCCTGATGCATATCTTCAGCATCCGGTGCTGAAAAGCATACTGCCTCTGATCACAGAGGTTCCATTTAATTACCACATCTCATCGGATGGCTTCCATTGGCCGAGCTGAGGTGGAGCAGACGGGAGCAGTTTGGGCTACAGGAAGTGTGTTAGGGTGGGCGGGACTCATCACACGCCAGCCTTTTGAAGGCACCAACCTGCTCTGGAAGCTCGGAGAACATCTCTGGGGAAAGCTGCATTGCACTTTCTGTTTCTGTGTAATTTGCTTGGCTATATTAATAATGTATAGCTAGTGATGAAGGTTTTGGTAGTGCTGATGTCTGCAAAGTTAATGTGATGAAGAACATTCTATAGAATGTAATACGTCTGCAGATATTTTGCCATTAACACAAGTTTGTTCTGTACTTATTGCAAGGAGGCAGGGAGCTGTGGAATAACTGGATGATAACAATGAGCTAGAATGTCTGGGTAGCTGTTACCCAGTCTGGGTGTTTTCTTTTGCCTTTTTCTGGAGGTAGACTGAAGAACTACTCTGTTTGCACTCCCTTTTTAATGCTGTTCAGCTCTGAATCCAAAATTCCATTTCGCTCATTTATTTATTAAAATATTCATACCCGACCTTCCCCATGGCAACAGGAGTGTGAGGGGCCCATCCTATTTTGTGTCCACTCTCTGTTGTAAAAAGCTAAGCCCACCACAAGCAGCTGTTTCTATCATAATTGCTCATTTAATTGGAGGTGGGGCAGAGGGACGGCAATTTGAGACTCAACGGATGGATGAGCAGGCAATTCCCAACCCATGGGTGTGGCTCACCGGCAGAGCATCTGCTTGGCATGCAGGAAGTCCCAGGTTCAATCCCTGGCATCTCCAGTTAATGTGAGACTCTAATGTGAGACTCCAGTTTATGTGAGACTCTGGGGAGCTGCCTCCACTCTAAGGTAGACAATACTGACCTTGATGGCCCAATGGTCTGATAAGACAGGTTCATGGGTTCATCTGCTACGTGCAGTACAAGACACAGCGGTCCTAGCCCAGAAGAGATTATGGAGACCCTGCATAGTACTGGTGCTTTCAGGAACATTGCACCCTGCGCACATGCTAGAGTGAGCACATGTACATCCTGCCCATATGCACGTTCATCTGTTTGTAAGAAAGACCCAACATGTGTTCACTTTACAAATGAGATCAGTACTTGGATAAACGTGTGGCTTATATCACACATTCAGTGGTGGTGTATGTGTTGAACATAATATGAGAATCGCTCAACACATACATAAGGAGCAATCAAATATACACTGTACACTAATTGTACGTGCTCTTCTGGATGATTTTAGTTGGGCGTGATTCAGAGAGCTGTGTGACTAAGAAGCTCTGGTTACAGGGTGTCTTGTTAGCTTTCCTATATCAGATCATATAACTCCTGGCTGGAGGTACACCTCATTAGCGCTTTTGGTTTGTTCCGGGTATAAATATTCGAGAATCTCTACTTCCATTTTTAAGCTCTCTATTAAAGCATTCTATTGCATTCTTAACATTAACTAAATCGGCAGAACATTATACTCTTCATCCATCCTTGTTGCATATATAATTAAAGGACAGCAATTATATGAGTCCCTAAAAATTTCTCCCCCCCCCCCCAAATAAGCAGGTCACGGGCAAGGTGTCCCTTCTGAGAAGAAGCTCTCAATTAATTTATCTTCCCCTATTTATAGGATTTCAGCATTCTCTACTCACAATAGTTAACTGCTCCACTTGATAGAGGCACACATTCTCGGCTAACTAATTATCTTATAACGTCAAATACCACAAATGTTTATCTGTACTAGGAATATCTTCTTAAAATACAAAAAACGGTGAGCTCATTCTTGCTACTCTTTATCTTAACAAAGGCCCTGGTCACACTGGGGAAAATAGGCATGGCCAAAGTGTGGCTTTTTTGAGCTGTACCAAAAGAGATGCACGGCGGTGGGATCAGACAGATCCCCCCAGCCGCCACGCAGGTCCTCCCCGGCACAATCAGATGCCGGGAGGAAGTCACGGACCGGAGAGCAAGGCCAGCCCGCTGCGCATGCATCTGCATGCGCAGTTCGGCAGGACCTTGCATGCTGCGAGAGGGACGGGCGCACCGGCAATCAGACGGCCGTCCCTGCAGCGGATTTTCAGGTAGGTAGTAGTGTTTTCTAGGGGGGGGTTTGATCCGCATCTTCGACCAGAAGGGACGGATCGGGGATGGGGGCGTGCCGCTTCCCAGATGTTGCGGTGTGATCGCACCCACTTGATGCACCCCCGATCCGTCCCTCTTGCGTGGCAAATCCTCCCTTGTGACTGGGGCCAAAGTCTATTAAAATAGTGATTGCAAGTTTCTCATACATATGAGTATCCTTTGGCCCTCAACCAACAAATCCATCCTTGACCCATATCTCCACTTCTCTGAAGTTGGACATCCTTCTGATTCTTAGAGGTTCTCTTCATCTGGACCTCAACAAATTATATCTACCTGTCAGCCGTTCAGTCCACACACAGTAGAATGAATTGTGAACACATTTGTTTGGAATTTGTCACTCTCCCATCCCCTGACAGAGAAGCATCCCAAACTCAAAATTTCTGTGAATGTTTAAGGTTTAAGTCACCGTGTTGTTTGATAAGTTTGCAGAAATGGTTGCTTCTCTCTGCAGGCTATACCCCTACAAAGCTTGGTCCGTGCTGATGTTTTGTTCACACGATTCCTCCCCCCCCACACACACACCCTCATGAACACACGCAAAGAGATGCTTGTGAGACAAATGTATTTAACTTATTAATTTACTTCATTTCTACCCATCTTCCTACTCCATGACAAACCAAAGTGGTGTAAATTCCCTTCTCCATTTTATCCTCCCAATAACCCTGTGAGGTAAGTTAGGCTGAGTGCATGTGACTGTCCAAGGTCACCAAGAAAAGAAGAAGAAGAGATTGGATTTATGCCCCACCCTTCACTACCCAAGGGAGTCTCAGAGCTGCTGACAATCTCCTTTCCATTTCCCTCCCCACAACAGACACCCTGTGAGGTAGGTGGGGCCGAGAGAGCTCTCTCGAGAACTGCTCATGAGAGAGCAGCTCTGGAACGACTTGTAACTGAGTGGGGAATCAAACCCGGTTCTCTCAGATGACAGTCCGTGCTCCTAACCGTTGCATCGAACTGGCTCTACACCAAAGCTTCCATGGCAGAGTGGGGGTTTGAACCTGGGGCTTCTGGATCGTAGTCTGACTCTTGAATCACTACACCACACTGGCTCACTCCCCTGGTGAAGTCAAGGCCTAGTGAAATCAAGCAATAACACCTGTTCTAGGCTGTGCCTTTTGGCCTGTGGCCTGTGCTGTCTGTGTGGTGGCGGGGAGGTTGCATAATTGTTTTCTCCCACACTTAAAAATCCTGTCTGCAGGTTGCAAATGAGCTTCTCAGGAGGCTGTGTGTCAGACTACACATCGCCCTGGAACATCTTACAATGTGCTAGTTTTTTCTCTCTCCCATGTGTGGCACTGAAAGATAGAACTAGCTGCTCACTGTAGCCACAAGGGGTCCGGTTTTGCTAGTTGCTTGGGGCTGCGGTGGCTCAGTGGTTAAGACGCTGAGCTGCAGACCAGAAGATCTGTAGTTTGGCAGTTCGAGACCCGTGTGGCAGAGTGAGCTCCCAGCTCCTGCCAACCTAGCAGTTCGAAAGCAAGAAATTGCAAGTTGATAAATAGGTACCGTTTTGGTGGGAAGGTAACAGCATTCCGTGTACCTTGGCATCTAGCCATGCTGGCCTCATGGCCACAAAAACATCTTCAGACAGCGCTGGCTCTTCGGCAGGGAAATGGAGATGAGCACCGCACCCTAGAGTCAGATTCAACTGGCTTTCGAGCAAGGGAAACCGTTCACATTCTAAGTCATTGCATTATGGAAGGAAGGGGGTTAAACAGAGAGGTCACTGCTGGCTCCGATATGTGTAGAGCCATGCGCTTGCTGGAGGAGCTGTTAGAGAATAAGCCTGATATTTGCTGTATGAACTATTTATTGCTACACACAATGGACTGTGCACACACACATAGGCTCAGAGAGCTGTACACTTTAGGTCACCTGTTGTGATGCTACACATAGAAGGTGCCTGCACATACCTTACATGTAAATAAGTTTCAGCTACACAGTTACCCAGCCTGGTGAAGAAGCACAAACCTCCATTATTGTGAGCAATGAGACAACAACTCTAGAAAGGGACAGCCCCCATGACAGAGCTGCTTGTAGTCACTTACTACCCATCACCTGCTTTGTTCCTGAGCTGGAATTTCCTGCAGGATGGACATTTGGTTATCAATGGAACTGGTCAGCTTCATCAGCACTACAATGAAGCATCCTGACACCTGAATTTCACACCTGTCCAGATGCCATACTTTGAGTAAGGTTTTAGGTTACAATAATTGCCAATTTCTGTAAATAAAGCAATTCGGCTAACACAGCCCAATGTTCCAACATGGGAACTCCCATATCTTAGCCGCTGCAGCTCCGAGCTCTCTGAGATGCCCTCCTTGTGATTTCAAGCTGAAATCCACAAACCCTCCATTCACGTATCGCATGAACAGACAACTCTACAAACATCCCCAAGGAGCATCTGAATGTTCCCAAAGTCACACTTTGGGGATACTCCGAAGCCGAGAGGTAGTGTTGTGATGCTAAAAGCACAGATTGATTCTTGAGGCAAGGAATGATAATCAGAGTTGCGTAAGTAGGAGGGAAAGGTTAAAATGAAGGTAATGCTGCAGCTGTAGCAGCCTTACTGGCCAGACTAACCTGATATTTATTTATTATTTTCGGTTTCTATCCCGCTCGAACCCCTCCAGGGGTCTCTGAGCGGCTTACAGTATTCTTAATTAACCCTATTTATGGCCACATTTCAATCGGGGTGGGGACTACCCTACTGGCACCCTGTGGAAGGAGTTGTTGTACTTCTCACTCCTGGTTCGGCTGCTGGCTATTGCTGGCTCGGCGCTTTTTGTTCCATTCTCCTTCTTGTGATCCTTGGTGTCGGCTGGTAGGTCCATTCGGCGCACGGCTCGGATCGGCGTGGCCTTTGGCTCCGTCCATCATGGCTCCGCCTGTGCCTCATGCTCCCCTGTGTCTCCTGGCTCCGCCTGGTCACAGCTCGCCGATGTTGTGCTCGATCGCCATTTTTCGCCGCTCGCTGCTCGCCATCGAAGTTCTTCACTTGCCACCGATGTTCCACCCCAATGGGGAAGGGTGCTCCCTGCCATCTAAGGCAGGTACCCGAGTTATCTACTTGCATCATGATGTAATTTATTGCTTTCGAACCACTTGGAAACTAAGCCACACGGGTACTGTAGATGAGGGCCAGGGTCCTCCCCCAAAGTATTGTTGCTAGTCTTGAAATATTAGATATTAAATAACAGCCAGGGGTCATTTCCTTCAGGAACGCAGAGGAGCAGAGCTCCGGCAGTAAAGAGCCCAGGGGGCGAGCACATGCAGCAAGCCCCACCCCCTGCTCCCAGCAGCCCTCAGTCAGAGCAAGAAGCAGCCAGGTAAGCTGCAGAGCTCCCCCTGGCCCCCCAGTCCAAAACAGTCCAGTGGCACCTTTAAGACCAAGTTTTATTCAGGTACAAGCTCTCCCTCCTCTGCGGGGACAGATCTGCATGCCCCCCCAATAGCTGGAAATCCAAAACTGTCCAGTGGAGCCTGAGCGGTGGGTGTTGCCTTCTGACACACTTCCGGTGATGTCAGGTGGTGTGGCATATGCAAATGAGTTATGCTAATGAGTTATGCTAATGAGCTCCTGCACCTCTTTTTCTACGAAATGACCCCTGAATAACAGCCTTATATTTATTTTGCTAATAATGATCAATGGCTTTAGACAGGATGGTCTAGTAGACTCTCACTTGGTGTGTTTTATCGGACAAAGGCACACAAGGTGATAAACCACTCTGGTAACTGTACTTGAATGGGAGGCCACCATGGAAGATTTGGAGGAAAGCAATGGCAAGCCTCTTCTGCTCCTTTCCTGCCTTGGAAACCCCATAAGGTGGAATGTCCCAGGGTTGCCATTAGTCAGTTGCAAGTCAACAGCGCACTTCTCCTCTAATGCTCCAGCCAATGTAAAGGAAAGCCAACAGGGCTTGCAGCTAAAAGGAGCCAGATGTGCACACATGCATACACACACACCCAGCAATCTTGTTCAGCATCTTATCTTATTAATTAAGACACTTCCTCAGAGTGCCCTAAATTGGTTTCCTCTTTTGCTTATTGTGCATGGCTATCACAAATGGTTACTATACAAGACTGATTCTGAGCATCAAATAGGACAGAAATGGGGCCCCTGCCTATCTTTGATATCTTTGCATACAGTGTTAGGAGACCTGGCTGACTGATGGTTATTGGCACCAGGGGTTTATTTATATCTGAACGTGGCTTCCACTAAAAATGGGGCTGTAGGGCACTGTTGTTTTTATTATAACACTAGCAGTAAAGCCCGTTGTGAAAGCAATACAACGAGCTCTAGAAAGATGTGATCTGTAACAAATGCATAGGCTGGAAAGAGGTAAAGTAAATGTTAGCAGTCTGTAAGTGAAAGATACAAATGTGGAAGTAAAGTCTCACATACACAATAGCCAGTGTCCAAGGTCATACAATGTGGGCCAGAAAATGCTGCGCACAGGGGTCTGTGGGGTAGTTTCAACAACTGGGCAGTCTGCAAAGTCATTTTATGTTGGATGTCCATGTCATTCAATGAGGTCGTGGTCGCACTGTCCACCCTGTTAGAGCAGAGGTCTCAAGGGAAGGTGGGTTGAAAATGAGTGGTCATGATGAAAGTCTCAGTAGGTTACGTGGGAATGAGAAGGAGTCGTCTTCGGAAATGAGTGTTGTGAAATGTCTCTAGTTTTGAAAGTTGTCATTTATGGTAGAGAAGTGTGGCTGAGGAATGTTTTCCAGCAAGATGGTTTAGGGCTGGATGGTTTCAGGGAAACAGGTAGGCCAGCTGGGAGCCCCCCCCCCCCCCAGACAGGCCCCACCGGCCCAGGTAGGCCAGCCATGTGCCTCCCACCCACCCGCAGACAGGTCCCGCTGGCCCAGATAGCCCCCCCCAGGCATGCCCCCCCAGCTTGCCTCAGAATCCAGCTGGGGGGAAAGATGGACCCTACCTGTTGCAAGTTTCTCCCAAGTGCTGAAGAATGGTCGGCAGGCAAATGGCTGTGCCTGCTCCTCCACTGATCGTCTCCTGATGGCTGAAAAAGGCTGGTCAGGCAAATGGCTGCTCGGCTGCTGAGGCAAACTGTTCAGATTGGAGTTTTGGCGGGAGCTGGCTCTGTGGGCAGGACTCAGGCACACCTTCTGATGGGCAGTTCAGGCAGCCAACTGATTTTGGCAAGCATAGAATGTTGCCATGCGAAAACATGCTTATGTATAAGGACAGGATGGTGCTTTATAGAATAAGGTGAGCAATGTAGTATCCCCTGCCTGGAGGAGCTTTGCAGATAAGAATTAGATACTGGGGTGAGTGCTAGTGACTGGGGACATGGCTGTGGCCAGCCAAACAACCCCCACAAGCCCCAGCTCCAAGTTCCCAGACTTACTAGGGCTGCAGCTCTGGGAGTCACCAGGGACACCGGAGCCAGAGACATCTGCCAGGAACCAGGTGGGGAGCTGGCAGCCAGCAGTGTCCGCTGAGATGCAGGGAAGCTCAGGTGGGTCGCCACCACAGGGAAAGTCCACTGCAGCAGGTGCAGGGCTGGGAAGTCAGGCAGGGGCCCAGGGAGAAGCCACACCCATTGTGGCCCAGGTAGAGCCTAGCTTAGGGCTGGCACCAAGGGAGCTGGTGGCAGCGTGTTGGGACACAGAGGCAAATGCAGTGGCCACTGCTGACAGATGGTGCAGCCTCCAGTGGGCCACAGGGGCAGTCTGGACTCCCACAGAGGCAAGGCAGCATCTTGGGGAGCAGAGAGCCATGCCTTGTCACAAGGCCACTGGGTGTCAATTCTGGAGTTGGGTCTCTACTAGAGGGCTAGAATCATGGTAATTCCTTCTCCAGCAGCAGTGCCATACCAGAATGGGCAGGGGAGTTCCAGTCTGCAACTCAGCGTCTTAACCTCTGAGCCACCACGGCCCCAGACATGCTACAGAGTCCAGACTCCAGACATACAGTGATGTAATATTGAATCAACCACTAGAGGGGGCAAAACATGTGTGGAAAGGAAAGAAAAGCAATAGAGACATACAAGTGAAGAAAATGTGAATGTAGAAAAGCCCAACATCAGGTAGAGAGCAGGGTTGGGCATGAACGAAACCACAAAGCAAAATTCACGACAAATTTTGCCCTGTTTGTGGTTCGCGAAGTCAAGTTCATGGCGGGGTGCCTATCATAAACTTTCCACGAACTCTGATGTTGCTCGTGGGGGTTCCTGCTAGTTCATGAGCAGTTACGTTCCTAGACAGACTGTAATGTTTACAAAATTTCAAAGCAACAACTTGGAGGGCATGTAGAGGAGCATCCGGAGGAAGTCCCCCAGAACCCTGATATCTCTAGCTTGCATAGGATCATCTCTCCTTATATATAATTGTGAAGTGGGGTGGCACTTTCTGAACATTCCACATGCTCCTAAATCAGTTGGCTCCATGATGTGTCACTCAGAAGCTGTCACTATCCACTGGCTGCGTTGCCTGAGTCCCGCTCACAGAAGAAGTGCCTGCCAAAACTTTCCTCAGAAGACAGTTACTTTGTTCCAGTGAACACAGCTACTGTCTTTGCTCTTCTTGCCAGACCACAATTGATTCCCTCGGCAGCCAATGTGATGTAGCAGTCAGGGCTTCAGAGCACTGCAGGTGGGGGGGGGGATGGAAAGCTGAAGAGTGAGAGGGAAATAAAGGTAGGTTGATGATTGGCTGGGAAGGAGATAGGGTTACCAACTCCAGGTGGGAAATTCCTGGATATTTGAGGGATGGAGCCTGGAGAGGGGGAGGTTTTAAGAGGGGTGGGATCTCAGACAGGTACAATGCCATAGACCCCATCCTCCAAACCAGCCCTTCCTTCCTGGGGAACCATTGTTGTGAATCTCCAGGTGAGGGCTGGAGATCACTTAGAATTACAACTGCTCTCCAGATGGCAGAGATCAGTTCCCCTGGAGAAAATGGTAAACTCTGTATCCTTATACCCTGCTGAGGATCATGAAACTGCGAAGGAAATCGGGCGAAGCCCCGAGTCAAATGCAGCCCCGCAGCCTCGGGTGTGAAAATGACATGTTTGTGTCGAGGCAAACGGTGCTGTACTGCGAGGCAGCTCTAGTGAGAAATCGCCCTCCAAGAGCCTCTTTCTAGAGCTTGTTGTATTTATTTTCACAACGAGCCTTATTACTAGTTCTATATACTCCTGAACCTCAGTTATTTTGGCAGGTGCAAGTTCATGAAATTCAGGAGTGTATAGAACAGATCCTGTGGGAGCTAGAGACACCAAACTTGCAGTGGACTTCCCCTGGATGTTCCTCTACATGCTTTCAAGTCTGGTGTCTCTAACATACACAGGAGCCATTGTATACACTCCAGAACCTTCTGAACTTGAGCCCAGCAAAATGACTGTTGATGGGTGCTCATTTTGACAGGAGCAGATTCAGGAGGTTCAGGAGTGTATAGAACAGATCCTGTGCAACCCAGAGACACCAAACTCGCAGGGGATCTCTGTATGACCCTTCTCTACCTGCCTTTCATGTTTGGTGAGGATTGGATTTATGGGGTCCAAGTTACAGCCCTCCAAAGAAGGTGCCCCCATGGAAGGTCTTTTGGGGGAAATGACAGGTGACCTCGAGCATGCTGGGAGGCCATTCTACTGGGCCACAAACCTCACAAACCATGCCAGTTCGTAAAGTGGCAAAAAAAAAATCACGATGGTCCATGGTTTGGGAATGAGACAAATAATGAACCACAAACCAAACCGCAGTTCCCAGTTTGTGCCCATTCTAGAAGAGACCTAAGCTGGACACTTCCTGTAGGTCTTGTGGCTGTGGTGGACTTCAAACTTAGCTTCAAGTGTGGATTCCTCTGCCATCTAGGGACTGTAGGGGGTTGTGGTACTAGGTTTGCCAGCTGGCCTGGGCAGATCTTTTGCTTTCAGACCAGCTGCCAGAAGAACAGCAATTTCCACAAGTACAACTTTTATGTTTGCTCCTTGTTGTTGTTTTTGTTGTTCAGTCGGACAGTCAAGTCTAACTCTTCGCAACCCCATGGACCACATTACGCCAGGCCCTCCTGTCTTCCGCCATGCTCTGGAGTTTGCTTAATTTCATGTTCGTTGCCTCGATAACACTGTCTAACCTTTGCCATCCCCTTCTTCTTTGACCTTCAGTTTTTCCCAACATCAGGGTCTTCTCCAGTGAGTGCCCCCTTCTCATTTGGTGGCCAAAGTATTTGAGCTTCAGCTTCAGTATCTGGCCTTCCAGGGAACAGTCAGGGTTGATTTCCTTTAGGATTTGCTCCACACTTTATTGAACATATAGCTTACTGAGCTGTGCCCCTGTTAGTTGAAGGGCCGGTTTGCCCATAACTAATGTCTTTCCTAACATTTCCTAGATACATTATTGCTCTACGCTCTTCTTCTTATAGCCTCTGTTCCACTTTACAAGCCATGGCCCTTGCTTTCTATGAAAGGTCTCAGCATCAGTTTTGCAAATCTTGGTGACTGTGGTTTCTATTTCGAATTTTGCTTTTTCTCTGAGTACCTTTTAGCGTTCGGACACACTTCAGAGATATGGAAAATGTAAGCCCCTACCATTGATTAATTCTAGTTCTTTCCTAATCCGTATTTGTTTTCCTAGGAGTTTGCAGACAAGGTAAATTCAACATGCCTCCCCCCATTACGTCCTTGGCAATCGCTTTTTCAAAATGCCCTGTGTCGCTATACGAGACACGCGTTTTTGCATTTCACTTTCATCATTCCCAGGCTGTTATTTAGCTCACAAGTGTATCGATTCATACAGACCCTCTTTGACATTAAGCCAAAGGAACCAAGGTTCTTTTCTACATCTTAAGTATTTTATTCAGCATGAACGTTCATCTGGAAAGCCTGGCCTTGATTGACCTACCCAAGCAGTATTTAGACACTTTCAACTTGCACTTCCCTCGAGTGGGAGCAGCTTGCTTGTTCTTTTGTGGCTGAACAAACAACAGAAATGCTTTTTTGTTGTTGATGGAACTACCATTTGGCTCTTCTGAAGGAGTAGGGGAAGGAAAGGTAAGTAGACTGATTCCCAAGGGGGGGGGACCTCTTTCTGTTAAGCAATTTCTCCCTCTAAGCCATACAGTCAAATTTTTAACTGCCTGCTGTCGGAGGCCTCCCCACTCTCCCCTCTTAGCTTTTTAAAGTCTTGAATATTTTAGAATACGGCTATTATGGCTGAACATCTAGTGATTTCATAGATTCTCCTTTTGTATTAAAAGAGGCAGTTTTATTTTCCCTCTCCATCCAGGCCTCACCTCACCTCTGGCTTATTGTAAGTGTACAACAGTTTGATTGTGACTGAGCACAGACTGATAACCCGGAGGGGAAATGGCACTGTGTTTTGATAGCAAAGAGGCCCTTGGAATGTTGGTGCCATTCTGCTGCTGCAGCAGTACTTCCAATGGCAGAAGAGGAAAGGGATATTTTTGCAGATCCCCCTGCCCACAACAGCCTTATATTGTTCTTGGGTATCATTTGTCCCCCTAGGAGTGGGATTTGGGGGTTCTCAGTGGGCTGCAGCACAAGGGGTGAGTCATGGAGTCCCGCTTGCTCCTGTATGATTGTTATTCATCTACAATAAGTTAGTTCTTTCCAAACACTCAGTAATTGAAAACACATATTTCTTCTTTAAAATTATATCTTATATCTGATAAAGTCTATTTTTGGAGTTTGAAAAGATAAGAATGATCTGTCCACAGAGGAGTGCAACTCGGACATCTCTATGAGTCACTGTTTCGAGCAGGGGTCCTGCTAGGATTTCCAGACAGTCAGCGAAAGAACAGGAGGCAAGAGCATGGGAAATGCTGTCGGTAATGTCATGATGTCACTTCCAGGGGAAACCTGGAACTGATGTCATGCTATTCTAGGAAGCACAGAAACTCAATGGCTATATCAAAGTGGCCCAATCTGCATTGGTCTTTCCCGCCGCTTTGCCAACGATCTCACATTGTCTCACAAATTTCTGTCTGCATTTCATGCCGCATCCGCTCTCCTGCTGTTTCATCTCAGCATCAGCTGTCTGCATCATTTTATTGCCATTTAGTGGTGACTCCGAGGTCACTATAGTATCCCACTGTGTTATTTGGTTTTAAGGTGGTTTAATTGCTCCTCCCTGCCCTCAAGCCACTGTGAGCGATAAGCAGACAACTGGAGCTGAATTATCTCCCCCCCCCCCCATCTTTTCTAAGGAGATAAACAAATTGTCACAAAGGAAACTAGTTAGCTGAAAATCCATACATGTGTGTTTAAAAGCAGCCAGGGCACATTTTTCTGCAATCATATTTGGGGAGAGGGCAGTTGGAAGCATACCCACCCCTGAACCATTTGTTATTTCTTGGGGCAGTCCCCACAACACCCTGCCTGGCAACCATGGGGTGTTTTGTGTTTTTTACCCAACTCATTCCATATTTCCTGCCCCCCCGCCTCCCCCCCTGCCAGGTCACCCCCTTTACTTTCTGGGGGGGGGTCGCAGGTGCCATTTCCTCCCCACAGCGCAGTGTAATGCAGCACCCTGCTGGTGCCCCCGGAAGGCCACTCCGCCACCCTCTCTTGCACACTCTCCCTCTGTCCTGATGCAGACAGCAATCTTTTTATACTGAGCCAAATGGAAGGCAAAGGAAGTTGGTTCCACAAACAGCTTTTCATTGCAAATGCAGATTGGGTCAGTGTTTCCAGTGATTCCTAGAGAGGATAAATGTCCCTTCCTTTATCAACCTGATGGTGACATTTAAACATTGATTTTTCTCTTGCTACCACTCCAAGCTCTGAGCATCACTGGGAAATGGGAGCTGCAGGTGGGGGCATGGCAGCTGTATTCCTGACTCGAAGGAAGAATACCCAGACCAATAAACCAAACAGAGATACAATAAGCAGCCTTCTCCGCAAACTGGTAAATTTATTATTGGCTGTCTTTTGAGAGTGATCCAATCATGCTTGATGAAGAAATGCAAGATAATTACCTGCCCCCAGCAGATGCTGGTTGGAAGGAATTGATGCCAGGACAGTAAATCCTGCAGAGATGCAGTGAGCAGCCTCTTCTGTCAATGGGAGATGTTTTGGGTTCACAAGAGCCTTTTAATTATTTCTCATCACACACAATGTAGGGATTGTTGGTTAAAGCAAATGAGCTTCTGAGTAATGGGCCAATCTTCTGGGGAGAAGCTTGGAAATCAAAGAGATGGATTTATTCCTTAACAAGGACCAATTAAAGCATAAAACACAACAAACCCCACAACTGAATATCCTGTCCAGTTTTACCCTTCATGCGATGGTCGCACGTGGTATAAGCCCTGTCGACCTAAAGCTGCTGTTCTGACATTGTTCCTGACTTGGTTCCCCTGTCTCTCTCCCTCTCCCTCTCTTTTTTTAAATGCACCTCTACAAAGTGACTGACAGCTTAAAATCAAGCTTGGTGAAAAATTCATTAAACCATAAAAAGTTTAAAGTTTCATTTACATAACCTGAGATGAAAGAAGATGAAATATTATAATTATCTTTTCACGTTAAATTTGCACTGCCATTTAAAAATTAATCTGTGTGAAGATGGGTTGAGCAACCCCCCCCCCCCGGCTTCCCTCACTCCAGAGAGAATTGTAGGTGTGCGTGTAGACGGGTTGTTCAATTTAACCATTTGTACAGAAGCGGAGCATTTTTAAAATGTACAATTTTTTTTGTATTGTCTAACTAACTAGTAAAGTGGTTGAGGCAGCTCATAAACCAAATCACTATGTGCATTTTCAAAAAGGAATCTTAAGAATAATGAAGAACGATTAAAAATGAACAGTCACATAAAACAGAGTGATGGGGGGGGGGGAGAAAAATGCCTGTGGACAAAACAAAGGTATTCCCTAATTGGGAAGTCCTTCATCCATTTCCAACAAATGAAAGGAAGCCAGCCAAGCCAGCCTTCCAAATGGGATTTTGGTGACTGAAGCTCTGCTTTTAAAAATTCACTTACCAGTTGCTCAGAGGCCCAGTTTGGACTGAGATCATCCTGTGTGTCTTAGGATGGATTCAGGTCTCCCATCTGTATCATTTTCCTGACCCAAGATGTCCCTGTTGAGGCAAAGTGATAGGTATCCATTGGTGTTTGCAACCATGGCAAGTCCCCTGACCAACATAATATGGAAGAAACAGTCACTCATACTCCAGTAGACCAGCCCTGCAGTAGACCAATTGGCTTTGAGATAATATGTTCAGCACTTACTTGAGAGCTGGTGTTGAGGATACCAGAGCCAGTTTGGTGTAGTGGTTAGGAATGAGGACTCTCATCTGGGAGAACCAGGCTTGATCCCCCACTCCTCCACGGGCAGCTGTTGGGTGACATTGGGTCAGTCACAAGCTCTCTCAGAGCTGTTCTCTCAAGAGCAGTTCTCTCAGAGCTCTCTCAGCCCCACTTACCTCACAGGGTGTCTGTTGTGGTGGTGGTGGGGAAGGAAATTGTAAGCCACTCTGAGTGAAGGTCTAAATCTAATCTCTTCTCTTCTTCTTCCTCAGACCCAGCCAGCCTTTCATACTCCAAACCAATGCTCTGAGAACTGGACTAGGGGCTGTCCTGTCTTAGGGACAGGGGGAGGAAGAGCAGTGGCCATATTTATTTATTTATTTATTTCATTTATACCCCGCCCTCCCCGCACACAGGCTCAGGGCGGCTTACAAGGCACAAAGTGCAATAGAGATAAAACAGATTAAAACAGTTGAAGCTAAAATTCACAACTAACAGGTTACATGAAAGACTATAACTATACACTCCACATTGCATATCAGGAGGAGGTCAGGAAGGGGGACGCCATGGGCCACGATGTTCCAGTTGCTCCATCGGCCCAACCCGGCAGTACTGCTCTGCAGTTACATGGTGGTGGTAGTGGCGGCGGTGGCTCCTACTCAAAAGCCTGGTGGAAGAGCTCCATCTTGCAGGCCCTGTGGAACTGTAAAAGGTCCCGCAGGGCCCTGATCTCTTCCGGGAGCTCATTCCACCAGGTAGGAACCGCCACCGAAAAGGACCTGGCCCTCGTGGTAGCTAGCCTGGCCTCTTTAGGGCCCGGGGTCACTAGGTGGTGTTGTGACCCCGACCAAAGTGCTCTTTGGGGCCTATATGGGGAAAGGCGATCCCTCAGGTATGCCGGACCCTGGCCATGTAGGGCTTTAAAGGTAAGCACCAGCACTTTGAAGTGAATCCGGTACGTTATAGGCAGCCAGTGCAGCGCCTTCAGCACAGGTTGGATGTGTTCCCATTTATGGACACGCACCAACAACCTGGCCACCGCATTCTGCACCAGCTGCAGCCTCCAAATTAGTGACAAAGGCAGCCCCATGTAGAGAGCGTTACAGTAGTCTAGCCTCAAGGTGACCATTGCATGGATCACTGTGGCCAGATCGCCGCGGCTAAGGAAGGGGACCAACTGCCGCACCAGCTGAAGATGATAAAAGGCTGCCCTGGCAGTGACCGCCACCTGGGTATCCATTGTTAAGGTGGGGTCCAGGAGCACCCCCAAATTCCTAACCTCCGAAGCTGGCACAAGAGGAACCCCGTTGAAGGCCGGAAGTGGGAGCTCCAATCCCATACCACCCCGACCCAGACAAAGGACCCCCGTCTTCGCCGGGTTCAGCTTCAACCGGCTCAGCCTGAGCCACCCAGGCACGGCCTGTAGGGCCCAGTGAAGATCTTCTGGGTCGGAGTCCGATTGGCCGCCCAACATCAGATAGAGCTGGGTGTCGTCTGCATATTGATGACACCCAAGCCCATACCTCCGGACAATCTGGGCAAGGGGGCACATATCTATGTTAAATAGCATTGGGGAGAGTACTGACCCCCGAGGCACTCCACATTCAAGCAGGTGCCTCCGGGACTGCTGCTCCCCCAGCACAACCCTCTGTCCCCGACCTTGGAGAAAAGAGGCAAGCCATTGAAGGGTGAGCCCCTGAATCCCCACGTCGGCAAGGCAGTGGGCCAGCAGCTGGTGGTCGACCATATCAAATGCAGCTGACAGATCTAGCCACAACAGTGCTGCCACACCGCCTTGATCAGATGTCTACGGAGGTCGTCAGTCAAGGCAACCAACACTGTCTCCGTCCCATACCCCGGGCGAAAGCCAGACTGGAATGGATCGAGGACGGAAGCGTCATCTAGGAAGCTCTGTAACTGAGCCACCACCGCCCTCTTGATCAATTTGCCCAAATAGGGAAAATTGGACACCGGCCAATAGCTGGCCAATTCAGCCGGGTCCAAAGTTGGCTTTTTCAAGAGTGGACGGACCATCGCTTCCTTGAGTACCTCGGGGAACCGCCCCTCTGAGAGGGGCTTGTTGATAATCTCCCTCAAGGCACCTCAAAACCCCTCATGGCCCGCCTTAATGAGCCAAGAGGGGCACGGATCAAGGCTGCAAGTGGTTGGATGCACAGATACAAGCAATCTATCAACGTCCTCCAGGTTGAGCTGGTCAAAGCCCTCTAAACCCGGCGAAGCCGTACAAGGGGCCTCAAGTTCACTTACTGTATCAACTGTGGCGGGGAGGTCGTGTCAGAGCGTCAAGACTTTATCCGCGAAATAGCTCACAAAAGCCTCACAGCCAGTGTCCAATTCCCTACTATTTTGTCTGCCCTGTGGCAGAGCTGTCAATGACCGAATCGTTCTAAATAATTGGGCCGGGCGTGAGCTAGCGGATGCAACCCTAGCTGCGTAGAAATCTCTCTTCGCAGCCTTGACTGCCGTCTCATAGGATCTCATAAACATCCTGTAGGATGCTCTTGTAGCCTTGTCGCCAGCTCGGCGCCACCGTCTCTCTAACCGTCTGAGCTCCTGTTTCATAAACCGCAACCCCCGGGTATACCAGGGGGCAAGCTTAGAGCAAGGGCGCAGAGGGCTTGAAAGGGGTGGCTGACGGAGTAACAATGGGAACTTGTGAGCCATGAGGCAGGAAGGATGCTGTTAACTGTTTCCTTACCTTATATATATGTAGGTCTTAATAAATGGCTGACAGAAGTGGCTGGAGAATCTGGTGTGCGCTTGGGGGATCAGAACCAATGGAAGGTTCCACCCATAACTATCTTGCTATAGGCCCCAGTGCTACAGGTTGTCTGGGAGGCACACACCTGAAAAGTTGGGAAAGGTCAATGCAGTAAGGCTTCATGGGTACTCTGCTAAGGTTGTTTGAAGCAAATTCTACCAGTTCCCTGGCCACTTAATCACAAACAGTAATGCTTTATTTTATCCAGTGAAAAGATAATTCACAAGAACTTATTACGAAGGCCTTTATAAAACATAACATAGATGTTACATTGTCACCATTTCATTGGGTTTTGTTAAAACTAAAAAAAAATGCAAGAGACTGAAGAGGATATGCATTAGCTGTTTTTTGAATTTAAACAGGGAATAGATGGGTTTCTTGGCTGATAGAAATGTGAAATGTATACTTTGTTACAGCAAGGTAATTTTTTTTTTTTTACTAATAATGAGTGTGCTGCCAGGGGAAGAAGAAGAGAAGGATTTTGCGACTGCTGTTATTCTCTGCAGGTGTCTTTGGTAACCTATTTCTTAAAAACAGAGTACTGAAACAAAGCAAGCAAAATATTTAAAAATGGAGAGCTTCAGTGCAGCCGATAAGATTTAATATGAGAGTTTTCTTCTCTGAAGTGGCTCCTGGTTGCACTTTCTTTTGTGAGGGGGAGTGACGATATGGGGAAATGTATGGCATAACAGCTACTTGTGCACTTTGGGAATCTTTCTTGTGGGGAGGCTCCTGGAGAAGATTTGCATTCATGGGGCGCAGGTTCATTTTCAATCACTTTTCTCTTACACTGTACCCCCCCCCCCCCGGGACAAGTAGTAACACATAGCCAATCAGCTGTGTTTTCAATTGGCATCTGGTACTAGTGGGTCACTGCATTCAAGGAAGAAGGAGAATCTTTATGGATCTGTCTGTCAGCTTCACGTGTTCGTAGGAAATCTCATATTTGCATCTGCAGGTTGATGAATGTTGTACTATATCAGTCATGTGAAACTAGATTTCCCTGTATGGGTTTTATTGTTCAGTCGCACAGTTGAGTCCGACTCTTCGTGACCCCATGGACCAGATCCCGCCAGGCCTTCCTGTCTTCCACCGTCCTCTGAAGTTGGCTCAATTTCATGTTTGTTGCCTCTATGACACTGTCTAACAACCTCAGATATGCAGATGATACCACTCTAATGGCTGAAAGTGAAGAGGACCTCAAGAGCCTCTTGCTTAGAGTAAAAGAGGAGAGCGCAAAAGTGGGCTTGAAGCTCAACATAAAAAAAACTAAGATCATGGCATCCGGCCCCATCACTCCTTGGCAAATAGAAGGGGAAGTCGTGGAAGTAGTGACAGACTTCACGTTCCTGGGATCCCAGATCACCGCAGACTGTGACTGCAGCCATGAAATTAAAAGACGCCTGCTCCTTGGGAGGAAAGCGATGGCGAACCTAAACAGCGTGATAAAAAGTAGAGACATCACCCTGCCAACAAAAGTCCGCATGGTCAAAGCAATGGTATTCCCAGTAGTCATGTATGGCTGCGAGAGTTGGACTATAAGGAAGGCCGAGCGCAGAAGAATAGATTCTTTTGAACTATGGTGCTGGAGAAGACTCTTGAGAGTCCCTTGGACTGCAAAAAGATCAAATCAGTCAATCCTAAAAGAAATCAACCCTGACTGTTCCCTGGAAGGCCAGATAATGAAACTGAAGCTCAAATACTTTGGCCACCAAATGAGAAGGGAGCACTCACTGGAAAAGACCCTGATGCTGGGAAAGATTGAAGGTCAAAGAAGACGGGGACGGCAAAGGATGAGATGGTTAGACAGTGTCAATCTCATCCTTTGCCGTCCCCGTCTTCTTTGACCTTCAATCTTTCCCAGCATCAGGGTCTTCTCCAGTGAGTGCTCCCTTCTCATTTGGTGGCCAAAGTATTTGAGCTTCAGTTTCATTATCTGGCCTTCCAGGGAACAGTCAGGGTTGATTTCTTTTAGGATTGACTGATTTGATCTTCTTGAAGTACAAGGGACTCTCAAGAATCTTCTCCTGCACCATAGTTCAAACGAATCTATTCTTCGGTGCTCGCCCTTCCTTATAGTCCAACTCTCGCAGCCATACATGACTACTGGGAATACCATTGCTTTGACCATATGGACTTTTGTTGGCAGAGTGATGTCTCTACTTTTTATCATGCTGTTTAGGTTCGCCATCGCTTTCCTCCCAAGGAGCAGGCGTCTTTGCTGTCACAGACTGCGGTGATCTGGGATCCCAGGAACATAAAGTCTGTCACTACTTCCACAACTTCCCCTTCTATTTGCCAAGGAGTGATGGGGCCGGATGCCATGATCTTAGTTTTTGTATGGGTAAGGCAGTCCGATTGTGAAGGATTGCTTGATATGTGGATTTTGCTTTACACTCCAGTTTGATGAAGTGGTTAAGTGTGTGGACTCTAATCTGGGAGAACCGGGTTTGATTTGCCATTCCTCCACTTGCAGCTGCTGCATGACCTTGGACAAGCCATAGTTCTGAAAGAGCTGTCCTTGAAAGGGCAGTTCTTGAAAGAGCTCTCTCAGCCCCACCTACCTCACAGGGTGTTTGTTGTGGGGAGGGACTGTTCTGAGACTCGAAGGGTGGGGTATAAATCCAATCTCTCCTTCTCCTCCTTCTCCTCCTCCTCATGAGACACTTGTTTGCTCAGTTGTAAACATCCCCCTTCATAAACAGAGTGGCCATAGTTCAGTGGTCGAGCATGTGGTAGGCATACAGAAGGTCCAAGTTTCAATCCCTGGCATCTCCAGTAAAACGTATTAGATAATAGGTGATGTGAAGGATATCTAACTGAGACCCTGGACACCCATTGCCAGTCTGACAGTACTGACCTTGATGGACCAATGGTCTGATTAGTATAAGGCGGCTTCATGTATTCATATGACTGCATCGTGAAGATCCAATTATAGTGAAGTTTATGCAGGAATAAAATTTTATTAGTGTAAAGAGCCACTAGACTCCTTTTTATATCTGTTGCTACTCCCTGGAATTATAGGGAAGATCTCTTTGCTTCTTCTTCTTCTTCTTATTTTCAACCACCTTCCCACTTTAATTTTGTAAACTTCTCTTTGTAGACTTTTGAAATCAGTTTTCAACAAATTATAGACGTTTCCACTTATTCGTTTGGGGCATCTCACTTTTTTATTTAGAAGCATGCCACTTAAACTATTGAAAGGATACTTTTAAAACAAAAAAAGTCTTAGCAGAAGTCCCCGTCCCCCCAACTGTTTCAGAAATCCAGCAACATTCCCCTGAGGACATGTTCCACTAATGTGATATCCCACTGATACTGTCATACTTTATAGGTCAGAAGTTACGGAGTTACTGAAGTCTGAGGTTTAAAGAAATAGGAGGGTGAGGCTCTTTGAAATGTTGGCCTTGTGGTCTTGGGATGCAGAAATGGCTTTCCCCTCAATCCAGGTCTTGGGAGGGTCACGGCCAGCAGACCTCATTGAGAATCATGAAAAGGAGAGATGAAAAAGGCTTATTAAGCTGACCCGACTTGTCTTCCTATGTGAGGAACGAAAGCTCAGCTGTGGGGGTCAGGCCAAAGCGTCTTTCCTGGCCCGGGAGAAGACCGATTAATTGCCTCTCCCCTCTGTTATCCAACAACTTGTTAAAGAAAGTCTTCGGCGCAGTAGATTAATTAGCACTTTCCTCACGTTGTGTCTCAGTATATCATGCAATTTTTACTTCTAGGATTTATTGTCCGTCCTCTAATGAGACACACAATTTAGAAGTGCTTTAAAGCAACTTTTTCTCCTCCGTATATGGAGACAGTACAAATAATTTAGGCATTGGCCCTGCTTACCAGATTTTTAGGCATTGGCCCTGCTTATCAGATTTAGTTCTCTAGGGTTCCTCAGAAGCGATCGTTCTGCCAGTTTGCTCCTCATTTTTCTTCATAGCCTCTTGTCTTTAGAATAGGATGGGAACTAGATCGTCTTGCTGTTCCAAATCTTAATTCCGCCATCGACAGCGAGGGTTGCCATCTTTTGTGTTTTGAATGGAATGTTTATACTTACTGTGTGTGGGGTTAACGGTCGAGGCTCCACCGCAGTAGTGGTATGTGTCTCACTGGTTTGGTGCAGGCTAGATACCTGTGTTCCCTCCAAGCTGAATTAGTGTGAGCTAACTCACAGTTTTTTAGCCTCTAGCTCACACATCCTTGTCTTAGCCCAGGAAGGATGGCTCCAGAGCAAACTAATTTAGGCAGTAGCCAAATCGATCGCTCGCTCACAACTTTAATGCCCGTAGCTCACAAAGTAGAATTTTTGCTCACAAGACTCCACAGCTTAGAGGGAGCATTGCTAAATACCCCACCCCTCTATGAGCCAAGAGGTCAGATGGATTACAGTTCAGTAGTCCCTGCTGGACTCGGAATGGGGTGGATGTCTGGTTCAAGTTACCACTTTTGGTGTAGTGGTTACCAGTTTGGTGTAGTGGTTAAGTACGGGGACTCTAATCTGGGAGAACCAGGTTTGATTCCCCACTACTCCTCTTGCACCTGGCTGGATGACCTTGGGCAAGCCGTAGTTCTGATATGAGCTGTTCTTGAAAAAGAACAGTTTCTGTCAGAGTTCTCTCAGCCCCACCCACCTCACAGGGGGTCTGTTGTGGGGAGGGGAAGGGGAAGGAGTTTGGAAGCCGCTCTGAGACACCTTTGGGTAGGGAGGGGTGGGGTATAAATCCAATCTCCTCCTCCTCCTCTTCTTCCTCTTCTTCCTCCTCCTCTTCTTCTTCTTCTTCTTCTTCTTTGGACTTCTGCATACATCTCTAGCATGTTCCTGGCTCTCTCTGAGCAACCACACCAGCTGAGAGCATTCCCCAGTTGATCCTCCTCAGCCTGGGACTGAAGATTTTAAGTAGCCTACCTGTGTGCCCACCCCCACCCCCAGCTTGCCAGCATCATGTAGTGGTTAAGAGCAGCAGCCTGTAATATGGAGAACTGGGTTTGATTCCCCACTTTTCCTCCACAGAAAGCCTGCTGGGTGACCTTGGACTGGTCACAGTTCTCTCAGAACTACTGTGGGGAGAGGAAGGAAATGTGATTATAAGCTGCTTTGAGACTCCTTAAGATAGAGATAAAATGAGTATAAAAACTTCTTCCTCTTCCTCTTCCTCTTCCTCTTCCTCTTCCTCTTCCTCTTCTTCTTCTTCTTCTTCTTCTTCTTCCTCTTCCTCTTCCTCTTCCTCTTCCTGGTCCAATGACCAAGCTCATCCTCTTTCCCCTGCTCCTGCCCAATCCAGGCTGAGTAGCCGGGAAAGGCTATTTTTGACTTTTGGGCTGTTTCACCCTGGTCTTGCCCTGTAAGGCCTCTTATTCCTCTGGCAAGGGCAGGACCAGAGTTACGTAACCAATGGTGTACTCCCTGGCATGTGGGAAGCCTTGTTGGTGTCTGCTTTGGCTGGGGGTAGTCAGCTCTCATGCGAGCTGGCTGCTGCTGCATCACAGCCATGGGCCTTTGTCATGTAGCTGAGGTAGGGTTGCCAGCCTCCAGGTGGGGCCTGGGGATCTCCCACTTTTACAACTGATCTCCAGCTAACAGAGATCAGCTCCCCTGGAGAAAATGGCTGCTTTAAAGGGTGGACGCTAGGGCATTGTACTATGCTGAGGACCCTCCCCTCCCCAAACCCCACCCTCTTCTGGCTCCATCCCCAAAGTCTCCAGGTATTTTCCAACCCAGACCCGGCAACCCTAGGTTGAGTCTGTCTGCCATGGTAAGCAAAGAGGTGTATTGCTTGCTCTCTGCCTCTGGACATACCCCTTTTAGGCTTGTTGTTGTTGTTCAGTTACACAGTCGAGTCCGACTCTTCGTAACCCCATGGACCAGATCATGCCAGGCCTTCCGGTCTTCCGCCGTCCTCTGAAGTTTGCTCAACTTCATGTTCGTTGCATCTATGACACTGTCTCTAACCATCTCATCCTTTGCCGTCTCCGTCTTCTTTGACCTTCAATCTTTCCCAGCATCAGGGTCTTCTCCAGTGAGTGCTCCCTTCTCATTTGGGGGCCAAAGTATTTGAGCTTCAGTTTCATTATCTGGCCTTCCAGGAAAAAGTCAGGGTTGATTTCTTTTAGGATTGACTGATTTGATCTCCTTGCAGTCCAAGGGACTCTCAAGAGTGCTCTTAGGCTAGAACACATTAAAAAATGAATTTAAGGAACTTTCTTATTTCTTTCAGTCCAATAGAGCCGTTAAAACCCCCCTCAGAATAATGATAAGAAAATAATAATTTTAAACATTTAATTAACAATGAAAAATTAGCCAGCCAAACAGTAGTCTAAATGCCAGAACAGAAAAACAACCCTAATTAAGCCACAAAAACCACTTGGCATAAATCAAAACCCCTCCAAACCAGAACTGTTTGTAACCACCTTCCCCCAAAATTAAAAAGGATGGGTGTGGGACAAAATGAGTAACAATCAGGAAGAAAACACTAGTATTGGTGCCAACAGTGAAAAGGCTCTGTCCTGCATTAGCCATCTGCTGCATCTCTGGTGGCAAGAGAACAAGGTCACTCAAAATAATGGCCCCGGTCACACAGCAAAGTTACCGCAGGAGAGGCACGGAAGGTGGGTGGATTATCCGGGCGCGATCACACCCCAACATCTGGAAAGTGGAGCGCACCCGTGCCTTACCGCCGACAATGCTCATTTAAAAACTAGTACCTCCAAGGTACTAGTAAATATTTGCCACGGGCTGCCTCCAGACGCCCGTGGTGTGATCCCGCCAGCACGCAGCATTCCCCTCTGGTCCCTCATTTACCTGCTGGCGCCGAGGGAAAGACCTGTGGTGTGCCACCGGCCCGTCTGATCGCATAATCGCAGATCAAACTGCGCCAGGGCAATTAGCCACACCTCCCCCCCACGATATCCGGCCCGTGTGACCGGGGCCAATATATGGTTCTTGTGGGAAAAGGCAGTCCTTGAGGTAAAGTGCTCCCCCAGACCATTTAGAGCTTTAGAGTGTTTTATAGGATGTAGAGAAGGACCAAACTTTCTTTTAAACCGATTCCTATTTGGGCAGCTAGCCAAATGGTTGAAATTCTGAGGTAAATCCATAAAACGATGGCTGGATAGCAAACCTATCCATTTGACTAGATTGCTTTTAAAATGTATATAAAATCAGGCTTCCGGTGGAGATGTAATAGTGGGCTGACATCTTCACAGGGAGTGAAGACACAGCACAGCTAATTACCGACAAGGAGGGCTCTCTGGTTAGCGCATTCTCCCTAGATTAAAGGGAGATTAAAGAGATAAACCATGCGTACCTCTTTAAGTTGCTCTTTGGATGTTTTCTGCTGAGGGTGGCTTTACAGATGCCTCCTGACTTAGAGCAATCTGTTGTCTTGGAAATTACAATCGTCCTCCCGGCTGCATTTTTAATCCTGATAAGGACTCAGGCCTGACCTTCACCACTTCTTAAGATTTGTAGACATAATTATCTACAGCCAGAGATATTTTTTTGAAGGCAAAAAGGACAACCTCTGCTAAGGTAAACCTCTCTCGTGGGATTATAAAAGCTATTAAAGAACTTTCTGAAGCAATAACTTTGGCAAAAACCCCCCCCATAATTAAGAAATCAGGAAAGCGAGAAATGGAATTAGGAAAGCTAAATGGATGAGGGATTGATCATTTTCCCCATCCCTAATTTTTAATCTTTAATTTTAGTTTCGATGAAAGCAATGAAAGGTTTTTTGGCTGTGAAGACAAATCTGCCATGAGGCTGTTCTTATATATATTAGAAGATTACCTGTTATTGGATAATTATACCCTGCTGAGGTCACCACAGCAAATTGACACTGTTTGTCCAAAGCCAGAGCACTCCCCCAGAGCCTCTTTCTAGATCTCGTTGTATTGCTTTCACAACGGGCTTTACTGCTAGTTATACATAATAGAAGAAAAGACTCTGAGACATTCTGGGACAATTTGACATTGGTTGCCATGGTGAAATGGATACAAACTCTGATTTGAAAACATTCTGGAGTATCAATTTTGGGGTTTTTTTTGGGGGGGGGGGTTAAACTTCTGCTGCCATGGTGAAAGGACACAGATTGCTTATGACTAAACATTAAAGTATTTGATTTGAAAATGTTCTGCCTCTAATTCTATCTTTTGCATTTTGGATTTTATTCTATAGTGAGTACCATAAGGAATCCTGATAGGAAAGGTTCATCAGACCAACCTGTCACATCAGATATGATACAGAAATTACTCAAACAAATGGGATGCAGAATAGAGAATAAAATATGGAATCTTGGAAACAAGATAGGCTTTCAGGAGAAGAATGAATGAGAGTCTTGGGAAATCTTAACAAGAAATGAAAGGTGATGTGAAAAAAAATTGATGAAACCATAGAACATTTTACAGAAGGAGTTAAGCAAATCAATTATAAAGTGGTTGCTGTAGAAAACAAAGCAAAATAATTGAGAGGCATGTGGATTTCTTAGTCCTTATGAATTTGAGAGAAAAGGAGCATTGTCTTAGATGGAGAGGTATGCAAGAAGAAACTGACAGATTTCAGAGAGAGGATTATATTACTTTTGGCCAGTTTTCTACAAACACAAGATATGGAATTTGCAGAAGATTCTAAAGACTAAGATACAGCTGAAACCAGAGTCCTTTTGTTGGGTTTAATGGACAATCAGTGTCAGGACCCACAGCGACAATGAAGTACACACTTGCAGGAAGGTTTTACTTTATTTGAAGCTATAGATGCATGGACAGGAACACTGTTAGGAATGACAGGTAATCTATGCGCATGGAAGGTTATAGTACATTCATATCAGCAACATCCAATTACTATGGTTCCCGTGCACGCCATGAGGTTTGAGAACCAACTGCTACCCAAAGCAAAACAGGTACGAGCTTCCCACAGCTCATCCTGACTAAAGTCAAAGCAATAACCCCGGCGACTCCTCCAGCGGCCTTGAAATATACTTGTTGCAGCAGAGCAGCAATTAAGCGAAGGAGAAGGAATGCACATGAAAAGGGAAACAAAAGAAATATTTGGCAGCTTGCTGACAATCAGTTGGAAAGAAGTTATGGAGTTTTTTTCTTAAATCTGACTGAAATGGAAATGTCCAAAAATGTTTACAGTAGAAGAGGGACTAGAGAAGATGTTGAACTTTGTAGCTATGGCTAAATTCATTGTATTGGTTAGGGATATGATAATTACTTTACTTAGTAGAGATTGGATTTCTGTATGAAAAAGATGATGGCTTGATGTTTTGTGACTTTTCTGAATTAGAAATTTGCTTAAGGGGAAACAAAAGGAGAGAGAGTCATTGTTTTTCCCTTTCTTGAATATATGGGAAAACATAGTAAGCTTAAAAAGGGACTTCCTGATTATTTGAAGGTTATAGGTATATATTGAATAGCTGTTTGGTTTTATTGCTCTTGTATTTTTTGTGTTTTAGTAATGTTTTTATTGTAGTGGTTTCCTAATAGTATGTGCTACTGTAAATAATTGTTATATAATAAAAATAAAAGTTAAAAAAAGAAAATCAGAAGCCTTTTATGTCCTTCCTTCCTTCCTTCCTTCCTTCCTTCCTTCCTTCCTTCCTTCCTTCCTTCCTTCCTTCCGTTTTTCTTCTTCATGTTGTATTTGTTGATATTTGTGAATAGTTTTATTTTTTTGCATGTTTCCCAGTTTGCCTCTAATAAAATTAAAATTCTCAAGGGGAAAAAATGCTTTCTTCCTTTTTAAGGCATGAAGGAGTCTTGGAACCAGGTTCCACATCCTTTTAGTAAAACTGAACTACAGTACCAGACTTCAGATAACAGAAAGAGCTATTCTTCAGCTGGTTTGACTGGGGCTTTACCAGGAGGGTTAGCAGCTTGAATAGCTAACTTTGGCCTGAGATCATCGGGGCTTAAACCTAAGTAGGGTGGGCCATGGCCAGTATTTGTATGGAAGACCTCCAGGAAAGACCAATGTTTATCTGCAGACTGCAGAGGAACACAATGGCAAACCACCTTTGCTCCTCTCTTGCCTTAAACACCCTGTGATGAATCCCAAAGGGAATTTTCCTTTCCTTTTTTTTTTTTTTTGATCCCCCTAAGGGGAATTTTTAATTGATTTTTTTACAAACTACAAACTATAACTGAAAATATGGGAAGGGGAACTACATCTAAGGAGAAAGAAAAAAGACCCACTAATAAGTAAAAACCCAAGAGTAGGAGATCAATACATCAGCTTAACTCAATGTTACTTTTAAAAAGCTAATAAAACAATGAACATAGTCGGTTATGCTAGATTAATTATCTCTTAAATATTCGTTTAACTGCTTAAAGAAACCCCTCGAGCATCCCAAAATTATTTCAGAGTTTTCAGGCACAAATCAGAGTCCTTCAGCCACTATTTATTCTTCTCTTTTCTTATCCTCAATTTGTATCAACTTTTGGGGGCAGCCACCCCCTTTTCTGAGGGTGAGTCCTCGTCCGAAGACCCCGAGCCTAACTCACCATCAGATTTGCTTTCTTCTTCTTCCTTTTCATCCTCAGCTGGTTCCCCGAGCTGTGTTTGCAGAAAGTCACGTGCCTTAAGAACAGAGTCAATCTTTTATTTTTTATCGTGAAGTTTGAAAATGACGTCTTCTGGGATTAACCATCTGTAACTGATGCCATTTGTTTGTAGTAAAAGGATTAATTCTTTATAATTCTTTCTCTTCTGTCTTATGTCAAATGGAATGTCTTTTAAAATCCTGATGTTGGTGTCCCCAATTTTCAAGGGAGTTCCCATAGTTGCTTTCAAAATAGAGTCTCTCATGTTTCTTCGAAAATCTGACTACTATTTCACCAGGCAGATTATTTTTCTTGATGTATAAGGAATAGGACCTGTAGACCACATCCATCTTGCTGTAGAGGTATTCCACTGTCTAATCTTTCATTGGGGCTATTGCTTCACTCAGCCATTGCTTCAGATTCTCTCCTTTAATTTCTGGGACCCCTTGAAACTGTAGGACCAAATTGGCTTTCTCCATTTGCAACTGCAAAGGTTGTGACTGTTCCGTGGCTATCTTCATTTCCAGCTTCTGCACCTTTTTCTTAACTTTTTAAATGTTGGTGTCCATTTCCTTGACCTTCTCCCCCGTTTGCTCCGTTGCATTTAAAGATTGAGTCAATTCTATCTGCTGTGAAGCCAAGCTCTGGCCAATTGTTGACAGTTGTTGCTTAATGCTAGTCATCTCATCCAGCAGAGGGTGCAAGGAATCAGCTAACATTTTTGAAAGCTCAGTGGTCTCTTCCGTTCGAGGACTACCCACTTTCGCTTTCAAAAGTTTTTCTTTCTCCAGTTTCTTCCCCGCCATCTTTTTGGATTTGTTTACTTATCAACAAGTTCTAAAATCTCTGATATTCGCCCAAATGCTTGTCTGCGCTCTGGTAAGACGCTTAAAACACTTTCAAACACTTATTTTTCCACTCCCCCCTCATTATTCCATATTTTCGTTTATGCGGTTGAGAGGGGCCCCTCCCCCGCTCACTTCTCGTCGCTCTTTAAGGGGGGCAGCTTTTTAAAAAAATCTTCATGTTCGCTTCAACCCAACTCACATTTTGTTGTTGGCCAACCGGCCTCGCTCGACATCAGTTTTTTTCACCCAATCTCCAATGCTTGTCCCGGTCAGCAGCACTCGTACCATGCGGTCACTCAGCGGCAGGACCTTTGGGGCGGAGGAGCGCCTCAATTCTTTGGCATCGCACCATTGAAGAGGTGGTCCCTCAAAAGCCCCCTGGCTAGGAGCCATTTGCCAAGGCTCTGGGGGGGGGTCACGACCCATCGCACCCCCTCCTACATGCTGGTGTGCAGTTTCCATCCCCGGGGCATCCAGGAGATGCTTCTGCCTGTGTGTCGCCATAGACCAGAAGCCGGAATTTTCCTTTTCTGTGTGAACTCTCATCCAAGTCTACACTCATCATGTAGCTATACCAATTGTTATTAACTAGATTTTCTTGTGTGGCTAAGGCCATCCAGTTGTGAATGAATGCTATAGCGCAGCAATACCTCAATATCCAAAGTTGTGTGGATACAGCTTAATGATTCTGTACTACAAAAAAGTTGTCGGGGAAGATTTACCTTGAAAAGTCCAACTTTCCCTGTGAAGCGCCAGTTGCTACTAAGGACTTAAAAGCCTCCTTCAAGCAAATTTGGTGACCACCCTAGGATTATGCGGCATGAAGGGGTCAGTGTAATCAAAAGAGTTCTGTTTGTTTTGCAAATTGTATGCATTAAATTTTAATTTAGCTGAACTTCATGTCAAATAATTCTTACAACAGCATATTTGCCTTCTCGGTATATGCACTTTTGTGTGTGTGCGAATGCATAAAAATGCCTAGATAAATGTTATACTAGGAAGAGTTCCATTGATTCTTCAGGGAAGATGAAGCCAAGAATACAATCCACATAATAGCTTTCATTAGGATAAACCCAATGGGATACAGTTCCACCTTTTTTGTTTTGTAACTCTGCTCTGATGAAAAGTTCAGGGGAACCGGAAAGCTTGCATGCTATCATATGCATATGCATGTATTGTGCTGTTCCTTTTTAGATTTTCCTTTTGGAAAAATGTGGCTGTAAATACTTGTCAAGAAAGATGAGTCAAAGTAGAATGTTATGCTGGGGCTCAGTATTCCCTCTAAGCTGAGTTAGTGTGAGCTAGCTCACAGCTTTTTAGCCTCCAGCTCACACATTTTTGTCTTAGCTCAGGAACGACGGCTCCAGAGCAAACTAATTTATGCTGTAGCCACATCGCTCGCTCACAACTTTAATGCCAGCAGCTGACAAAGTAGAATTTTTTCTCACAAGACTCCACAGCTTAGAGGGAGCATTGCTGGGGCTCTGTATCATATGCTGACTTCTGCTTTCCTTTTGTCTGATTTGAAGAAAGAGAATGGGGCCTAATTCAGTTTGGGTTGTTTTTTTTTTTTTTGTAGTACAGGCAAGCTTAGAATCCTTCTCTGTGACATGATAGTTTTCTGCAAGAGGGAGACCCATGGCAACTTGAAGTAGAGGGGAAATCTAATTCCGCTTCTGGGCCCCAATTCTCCTTCATCTTTAGCTCTGCTTCCTTGCCTTGGGTCTGCTCCCCTTTCCCCTGGTTTCATTTAACTTCCCCTCTTACCACCTCCTGGAACCAGTTTGGGTTGCTATGGCAATGCTGCACTGAAATGCTGCACTGATCACCACTCTTAATGAGGTTTACCATTATTTCAAATAATCTTGTTTTCTATAAACCTGGGTTTTCCATAAGCGTAAGCTGTAGAGCTTTGCTGCATTCTCATTTTCCTCACTTGTGTGTTCCTGTTCTTCGATATCACATTGCTTTATGTCCAGCATAAAAAAGTGCAGTATAAATAAATCTGCAGGGAGATATGCTGAACATAAAGTAATGTAATATCGAACCAACCACTAGAGGGAGAAATACAAGTGTGGAACGGGGGGGGGGGGAGCCCCTAAACAACAGGAACACACAAGCAAGGAAAATAAGAATGTGGAAAAGATGTTGTGGGTGCTGCTGTATGGAGCTTTTCATGTGCACAAGAGCTAGCCATCGGGCTATTAGAGTGATTCTCAACCAGTGATATGCATATCACTAAGTGGGACAGCGTTCCGTGCGCCTTGTTGTTTAGTCATGCCAGCCACATGACCACGGAAATGTCTTTGGACAGCGCTGGCTCTTCAGCTTTGAAACGGAGATGAGCAACGCAACCCTAGAGTCGGACTCGACTGGCTTTCGAGCAAGGGAAACCTTTACCTTTACTAAGTGGGACATAGAAAGAGTCTGAGGGGGACACAGAGTTTTCATAAAACTTATGAAGAATTTGTGCCCGGCATCCGGTGGGTGCTTGAGGTGGGGTGGGGACATGGGGGATGCCAGCTTTGCATGTGCCATGATTTCACTTCCAGAAAAGAAAAGAAAAAGCTCAAAGTGACATCATGTTGTTCTAGGAATCACAGGAAACTCTATGGTAAAACCATAGAATTTTCAACAATTCCTATAGCAATGTGACCTCACTTCCAGGATTTCTGTCATGGGCCAACCTGATCAGCCTGAGTCCAGGGTGGCTGAAGACTCCTCAGGAGTTGAGAAGCCACATGCAGCCAGCTCTGGACCAGCTAAAGATAGTGAATTAGAGATACAGGAGCCTCAAGATTCATTGCCGGCAGCTGACCTTGATCCACCCATGCCTAGCTCTGAAGTAGCCAATGAAGCACAGCTGCAGGAAAGTAGCCCACCAGGCTCCCCCACCATTAATTGAACAGGGAAGGGAAAAGCTCCTGCAAGACTTAAGGACAAGCAGACAGAGTGCTCTCCTCTTGGCTTGGCGCCAGCTGCTGGCAGTTTTGAGTAAGTGCAGGAGCATCTCAGCAGATGGCTGTAAATGAGGCTTGTTAAGGAATGCCTATATACTGACCTGGAAAAAATGCAGATTGTGGAAGCAACTTGTCACAACCCTGTGAACCTTACAACCACAACTCTGGACTCTGCCTGCCTCCTGTGATCTTTAGACTGACCCTCAACTCTGCTTTCTGGACCTGCCTGAACCTTGCTGATCAACAACCTCTGAGTGCCTTGATTCTGCTTTCCTGAACAACCCATGAACTCTGACTGCTGCTAAACCGGTATTTGATCTCTGGACTATGATCTAGCTCTGTTGCCTTGCTCTGTGGTTTAGCGCTGTTGCCTTGCTCTGCCTGTATCCCAGAACAATTTCCCTGGAAGTGACATCAAACCGCACACAAATCTAAGCAGCCACAAATAGCATGGGTTGCTGGAAGGAGGTCTCCTGCCAGAGCAGAAGGCCTGGCAACTCTTCTGAGAGGCATAGAGGGCTGGAGTCCCACTCCTGCAGTTAGTCATACTATTCCAAGTGAGTGGGGACCGGTGGTCGACAAAGAAAGGGCTAATCATGGAAGAAGAGGGAAGTGGGCTGTTCACCAAGCATTGGCAATGACATGGGGTGGCCTAGAAACCTCTCGATTGCCTTGTGAGGGCTGGGGCAAACCTCCACAGTGATTCTTTGAAACTGGCATAAAATGTATCTTTAAAAATGCATTTGTTGATTTGTCTCCCCCCCCCCCAATACTGAGTATGAAATGCAAATTAGATGATTTTACTATTGGCTGACATCCCTTCTACTTATCACAGCCACTGAGAATTGGGTGAAAGCCAGCTGGAGCTATAATAGAAGTTTGGAGATACGGAAGGCAGTATATATATAAAAAAACTTGCTGTGGCTCTCCTGTTGTTAATTTATTTGATAAATGAATGCAAAAGGGCTGCCTTGTACAGTTCTGTTGAGATGATAAAAGAGAGAGAAAAAAATCTTTATGGATTGAATTGCAAGAACAAATGGAAGGGAGAGAGAGAGAGAAGCAAGCATGCATTTGATTGTGGAGGGGAGGGGCGAGGATTTGGAGCCCAGCCCTTGCACTGAAAGCCTGAGTTTGGACACAACTTGCTCCTGAATTCTAGGTGTGTGGAGAGTCAGGAGGCAGTAGTCATTACATGGTGAGGGGAAAGCCCTCTGCACATCCTCAGATATATTTTGCTTCACCTATTCCGGTGGTTTTTCCATACTGAGTTTTTGGGCTCTTCTACATTCTTGTTCTCATGGCTTGTGTGTTCCCATAGTTTCAATTTTTCTTTTCTTTTCCAAAAGTGTTTTGCTCCCTCTAGTGGTCGATTCAATATTACATCACAATGTGTCTGGCATATCTCCCTGCAGGTTTAAATGGCGAGACATACAGTGATGTAATATCAACTCAAAGACAAAAGCGAGCAAAATGTGTGGAAAAGAAATAGCAACTAAGAAATGGGGACGCATGAGTGACAAAAATGAGAATGCTGAAAAGGGCCTTTGATGCAACAGCAGCTTCTTAACTGAATTGTGTCTTCACTCTTATCCACAGTATTGTTTGCTGGTCATTGATCTCCATTCCCGCCTCCCCACGTTATCCCACATGGGGGGAAAAAGCACATTGAGCAAGCAGGGGAGAAACCAAGGTATGGGGAGAATATAGATAGAGGCTATACTTTAGCAAAACCTCAGTACTGCATGGCTGCTTGCATTCACCTCAGGTATTGAAAACAGACCCTGGGCTGAGCTTTGGTGAGAAATTTGCTGGAAGCAGTAGGGAAAATGAGGAGTGGTTTATTATTGGGAGAGGTACAAATTGCACATATTCTTTCATTGCTGCTAGTTTCTAAAGACTGAAGACAGAGGTGTTGGGGCTTTAACACGCATAGGGACGATGCCACGTTAGCAAGGTCTGCTTTTTGTTGTTATGTCATTGCCTCAGTCTTGTTGCCCTCACCTCTGTCTTCGTACTGAGACCTGCCTCCATGTTTTGCACTAGATGCAATGAGCACTGAATAAACGGCAGGACCACACCCAATTCAGTCGTGGTATCTTGAGCTCAATAGCTATCATAGGGATTTTCCTACAAGAGTCACTTTGTTGTTGTTGTTCAGTCGCACAGTCGAGTCCGACTCTTTGCGACCCCATGGACCAGATCACGCCAGGCCTTCCGGTCTTCCACCGTCCTCTCAAGTTTGCTCAACTTCATGTTCGTTGCATCTATGACACTGTCTAACCATCTCATCCTTTGCCGTCCCCGTCTTCTTTGACCTTCAATCTTTCACTTTGAGTCACTTTGGCTGTGGTCAAACACACTAAATAATTCACTTTCAATGCACTTTCCAACTGGATTTTGCCAGTTCACACAGGCTGATTTCGCACAGGGAGCTGCGCCGCCATCACGCCTCCCTTTGCCCCGTTTCCATTGCCCAATTTCCCACTCGAAGGAGCATGGCCACATTTTGACCCGCGGCTTTGCCCAATTTCCCCCGCAGTTTCGTGATCCTGTTTTCTGTAATTTACAAATACATTTAGGGGGAAATGCCACGGAAGTCTATATAGTGTGCAGTCGGGCCCTTTTGTGACTGGAGAATTACTTCAATGAGAACTTTCTTTTTAGAAACTGTGATAATGTTTGTCTCCTTACAAACAAAACGGGAACGTGCAATTTTTTTAAGGGGTGGGGAAGAGATCTGGGAGCCGTGACCTTTCTTCCTTTCTTCTTTTTCTCCATAATTTCCACACCAAAATCTTCCTAATGGAAAGAAATAACAGTCGGCAGAAGTCATTCCAGAAACCCCAGAGGCTTGCATGAACAAAGTCTGCATAAACAATTAGAGTGATAAAAAAAATCCTTTTCCAGCAGATGTTTCAATAAAACTAAGAATAGCAAGTACTACAAAGAGACCCCCAAAGAACCAGTACTAGCATATAGCACACTGGAGGAGTAACACTCTGCTATGTTTCATTTGCAATAAAATTGGCTGGAATTGTGCAATAAAAACACCTCTAAAATAACAAGTGATACCTTAAGCATGCATGCTGACATATTTACCCACAGTGTTGGTGTAGCATTTGCATATAATGTCACAGCACTGTGCTGGGATCACTCTCTGTGCACCCATTCAAAGCACACATTGTTAGGTGCTTCGAGTCATCCGGTAAATCCTGACAACCTTTCACATGGCGGCAAGGACCCTCTACTCATTGCCTGCAAAACTGAAATGTAGGTGAGTCCAAGTCAGACGCCAGATGGTTCTAGAAGTGAAGGTATTTAACATCGATTACAAACTGTGTTTCAGTCAAGAAGAAACTCCCCTAAAGTTTTATCAGTTCGAGTCTTCTTGCCTTTGACAAGATTTCTGTACCATTTTGTTTTGGGTTTACCTCTCTGTGGCCTTGGTTATGGAGATCTATTTGCCTGTCCTGATACACAGGGCTTCTGGTACATGTTAGCGTTGCCAGGTTCCACCCTGGTCACCAGCAGGGAGTGGAGATGTAGGGTTGGTAGCTCCAAGTGTACAAACTCCTCGACATCTGGGATGGAGCCTGGGGAGGACAGGGACCTCAGTGGGGTACAATGCCATAAAGTTCACTGTCCAAAGTATCCATTTTTCTCCAGGGGAACTAATCTCTGTAGTTTGGAAATGAGCTGTAATTCCAGGTCCTTCCTGGAGACTCACCCCTGGTGCGTCTGTATGTGCGAGAGGACGGGAAGGCAGCCATCGACTAGCTTTCCAATCTGAGTAATAAGTGCACTTAGAATATGCAAAATATTTTGCTGTCGAGCAAGTTCAGCTTCCGAAGAGTTCTGCGAAGGGAAGTCTCACTGTTCTGCTTTTGGTAGATTTAATTATTTATTTTATTCCATTTTTAGGCCGCCCTTCCCTGCAAGCAGGGCTCGGGGCTGCTCACGACAGAGAGAAATGTACAATGAGTAGCTTAGATTAAAATCCTACAATAAATGCATACTACATCAACAATAAATAATCCATTCCAAGATGGCGGGCATTTCTGTATCGTTTTGTTGCAAGTAGATAAATAGGTACCACTTCAGTGGGAAGGTAACAGCATTCCGTGCGCCTTGGTGTTTAGTCATGCCGGCCACATGACCATGGAAACGTCTTCAGACAGCGCTGGCTCTTCGGCTTTGAAACGGAGATGAGCACCGCAACCCTAAAGTCGGATTCGACTGGCTTTCGAGCAAGGGAACCTTTACCTTTACTTTTTACCTCTCTGTGGCCCTGGTTATGGAGATCTATTTGCCTGTCCTGATACACAGGGCTCCATAACCCCCAGATTTCACAAGCCTCCGGGGAGTGGTGTTACGGAGAATGGAGGGTATGAGAGTGCCAGGTTACGTGCTGTACCATCGCTGTCCTCAACCGAATGCCTGGCGGAGCATCTCTGCCTTAAAAGATCTGCAGAAAGGTAACAATTCTCGCAGAGCACAGATATTCTCTGGCAGAGAGTTCCACCCAGTAGGGGCTAGGGCTTTCTCTGGTTGAGGACACCCAGATCTTTCTCGGGCCAGAGACCACCAGAAGGTTCTTACTTCCCAAGAGTAACACCCTTCTGCGGGCATAGTGAGAGATGTGGTCCCAAAGGTAGGTGGGTCCCTGACCAGGAAGGGCCTTAAAGATGTTTGAACTAGTCCCTGGCCCAAAAGGCATCCATCTTACTTTGACCAGGGCCAGGGCTTTTTCCGCCCTGGCCCCTGCCTGGTGGAACATGCTCCCCATTTTGATCAGGGCCCTGCGGGATCTACTTCAATTCTGCTGGGCCTGCAAGATGGAGCTGTTCTGCCAGGCCTTTTGCTGAGGCAACGGACGTCAATATATGGCCTCCCTGACGTGGTTGTCACACTGTTACTGGCTATGGCCAGGAACCTCCCACAACCAGGGATATATTTTTTTGTTAGTGTCCCAATGTAACAGGCTGGATTTACCCCCTGGCCAGAGTAACCCCGGGGTTACTCTGGCCTAGCCTAGAATAACCCCGGGGTTACTCTGGCCAGGTGTAACAGGCCGGATTCACCCCCCGGGCAGAGTAACCCCAGGGTTACTCTGGCCTAGCCTAGAATAACCCTGGAGGGGTTACTCTGGCCTAGCCCGGAGTAACCCCAGGGTTACTCTGGCTGGCCCAGATTAACCCCCCAGGCCAGATTAACCCCCCAGGCCTGCTTTCTGGGGCTGCTGTCCTGTCTCCCTTTTAAATTACTTCTTATCCCCAGCACCAGCAGGCCTCAGGGGCCAGATCAGGCCTGCCCAGCTCTTGGAGGAAGAGACTCTGTCTGACCTAAGGCATGCCTGGAAAGACCAAGACAGCTGGGAGAGTTATCCGGGGTTATTCTAGGCTAGGCCAGCGTAACCCCAGGGTTACTCTGGCCGGGGGGTGAATCCGGCCTGTTACACCGGTTCCAAGGTCCCAGGCCATAACCTGCACCCCCCAGGGACCCCAACGACCACCAACTCACCCAGAAGACCCATAGACCAGGAACGCCTCACAACGCCGGACCCCATCAACACCACTGGGGCACAAGAGCCTGGGCCAGTCCGACCACGGAGTGAAGAGCCTCGAGGAGCAGCAGGAGAAGCTGACAGCGCCCAGGAGAAGCTGACGGCAAACACACAAATGCCTGAGACCCCGCACGCCAGCACTGTAGGCGCGGCCCCAGGCCGAAAGGACTGCCGCCAGCATAGCTCTGACCACACCCAGGCCGTAGGGATGGCGTCGGAGCTTATCATAGGGGGCTGGGCTGGGAGGAATAAGAGGGAGGCAGAGCCGGGGGATGGTGCTGGGAGAGGGAGCTGGGTATAAAGGAGAGGGAAGCGAAGGGGCCGGGGAGGAAGGATGTGCTTGGAGCTACCTAACGAAGCGAGAGAGAAGGAGCCCAGGGAGGGTGCTGAGAAGCTGGGGAGCCGATGCACGAAGGTAGAGGGACTTACAGAGTGCCGACAAACTCCATCCTCTACCCATCAGAGGCCCCAACGCTCCCCTTCTTCTTTAACAGGTCTCAACTTCCAGAGCCGTCGGGCCTCCCCCGCCTTGGGACGCCACGGCCACGGGAGGTTCTACGCCCGGAGCTCAGGGCAGGCTTGGCAGCTAGTAGCTGTGACCACCATTTTAATATTTATGGAAATGTTTTAAATTTTAATATTATTTTATTAACTTTTTTTTTGTATAAATGACGTTGTTACCCGCCCGGAGCCCAGTTCTGGGAAGGGTGGGCCATAAATGTGAAGAAACAATCAATCAAACAAACTACAGTGATTTGTCCAAAGCGGCTTCGGTTGAGACTGGGATTGTGTATAATGTAGGACCGTTATGTTCCCAAGGAATTGGGCGCGCGTTTGCTGTTCTATTCCCGCCTGAGGGAAAGGGGGTAATTGGCCCTTACCTGGTTCAAGTTCCTTTATTATGTAGTCCTGGTGTGATTGCAGTTATTCCTAACAATGTCCTTGTTCCTGATCGAACCATCGCTTTGAAATAAATTTTGCTTTACTTTATTTTGAATGCTTGGGGTTCTAACATTTTGTTAGGAATAACTGCAATCACACCGGGATTGTTCCCCTCCCCTCTCTTCCCACGGCACAAAAACTGGCTAAATTGTTTCTGCATCACATTGTATGCCTCCATCTTTTGCCTGTTAAATTAATTTCGGACAGAGGCACACAATTTGTTTCTCGGTTCTGGAGGGAATTGATGAAAGTTATGCCATTATGTCTGGTGTACATGGTATTCCCTGTGCAAGCTGTTACACCCATCCCCCCCTGTGCGTCATCTTGCTTCATTGTATTGCATGTGTAGCTTTGCAGAAACTGGCCAAGGTCGAGCAGCTGGAGGTGGGAATCATGGTATTGCTTCACTGTTATGGTTAGCTTGCCTGAGAACTGAACTTGTGTATAATGTAGGGGCCCCTGACATCACCGGAAGTGTGTCATAAGGCCACACACCCCGCCCCAATGGTCCCGGCCGCCGCCACCGGCCTTGCAGCTCCACTGCCGAGACCCATGAGGGGCCCGGCGGTGGACCTGCAAGGCCAGCGGGAGTGCAAGGAAGCCCCGCGAAGGCCCTCCCTGGCCCCAGGCAGGCAGGGGTGGGGAGAGGCAGGGAGGAAGCAACTTACCCTCCCTCTTCCCCCCCGAAATGACCTCTGAATGTACCCTTGGTTGCATGATTTTGGGAACCAAGGGTAATGGTGTCAAAGGCAAAAGGGGCAGATGATATGTGTATAATTGCCTTCCAGTTGATTGTTACAATGCCACTGTGAACAGCCCGGGCTAGTATTAGGACAACATTATCAAAGTTTTTCTATCCCCCCCCCCAAAAAAAATACACACACTATCATCCAAATATTAAGTGCCGTATAATTTATGCTAATTATATAGTAACATGGTAGGATGTTTACCAGGTTTGATGCCACTGGGCTACATTTCCAACCGGGATGTTCATTAAATTTTGATTCCCTAGCTTCAATGGAGATAGGTGAGTTTTCAAAGCAAGAAGTTAACTCCAGGCTTTGCTGGTCCTTTAATGCAAGCCACGATGCTTGCGATCAGTTCCACCTTAACCCTAGGGCCCAAAAGAGCTTATGAGCTGATGAAAATATTTTTTACCACCAGTACATTAACTTGGCTTCTCCTACAAAATTGCTTCATCTCAAAGATTTCAGAGCCCATGCCGAGGTGCCAGAGCTGGTAACAGCCCTTGCTTATCGAGAGTGTCACACAATTATAGTTGGGCAATGGTTGCTTGCAAAGAGAGGCGGTAATCCTAGCCCGTGATGGCTTGCGCAGTATTTTCCCGTTTACAACATGCTCCTGTTTAATAGATAAACATAAGAGCAGAGGCAGGGGGAATAAGTTCTATTCCCCCCCCCTTTTTGGACAGTTCCAGGGCACTGTCTGTGGAATTAAAAGGGAGAGGCACTGGAAAAATCCGGGACTGATCCAGTACGTGTGAGTTTCCAGGTGGAACAGGATGCTGTGCTTGATAGGATGTGGCCACCCAAACTATGCTGCCCCAAGTTCTTCCTCCTTCTTCTTGTAACATTTAGGCACACTCATTTGAATCCTGTCATTATGACATGACGTGCTTCCTTCCTCTTAATAGTGACAGCCAATGATGTGGAATGGGTAGGGGGAAGAAGAAGAGGTTGGATTATACCCCACCCTTCACTCGGAGTCTCAGGGAAGTTTACAATCTCCTTTCCCTTCCCCTCCCCACAACAGACACCATGTGAGGTAAGTGGGGCTGAGAGAGCTCTTTTGAGGACTGCTCATGAGAGAAAAGCTCTGAGAGAACTTGTGACTGACCCAAGGTCACACCAGCAGCTGCATGTGGAGGAGTGGGGAATCAAACCCAGTTCTCCCAGATTAGAGTCCATGCTCTTAACCACTACACCAGACTGGAAGTGTGCCACACAGTGATGAGGCTTATATAAACAGTGTCCAGTGAGACCACAATATCATTTCTGGCTGTGTAACTGGAAGACATTACTGTGTTGTGGGATGCTCTAGCATTTCCTTGAAACTATGGTTTACTATAGAATTTTATGGAAATGCTAAAGTTAGGAGTTAGGAGTTTGGGTGTGCTCCTGGACTCCTCGTTAACGATGGAGGCCCAGGTGGCGGCCACTGCCAAGTCAGCCTTTTACCATCTGCGGCTGGCGCGGCAGTTGGCTCCCTATCTCGACCGTAACGACCTGGCCACGGTGATCCATGCGATGGTCACCTCGAGGCTGGACCACTGTAACGCTCTCTACTTAGGCCTGCCTCTGTCGCAAATCCGGAAGCTGCAGCTAGTGCAGAATGCTGCAGCCAGGCTGTTGATGGGTCTTTCCAGGCGAGACCACATCCAGCCTGTGCTGCAAGTGCTGCACTGGCTGCCTATAGCATACCAGATTTGCTTCAAAGTGCTGGTGCTTACCTTTAAAGCCCTGAATGGCCAGGGTCCTATCTAAGGGACCGTCTCCTCCCGTATGTTCCCTCAAGAGCACTGAGATCGGGGATGCTCCATCGTCTGGTAGTTCTAGGCCCCCGAGTGGTGAGGTTGGCCCATACTATATCTAGGGCGTTTTCAGTGGCGGCTCCTTCCTGGTGGAATGAGCTCCCGGAGGGGGTTCGGGCCCTGCGGGACCTAGTGCAGTTCCGCAGGGCCTGCAAGACGGAGCTCTTCCACCAGGCCTTTGGATAGGAGCTGCCACCACCATCGTACACTACCTTCGCTGTATCGCCCATCCATCAGACCCTATGAGGTTGATCAGTCTGTTTGAGCTGTGACGCTTTTACCATTAAGATCGCAGGCAGGAAACAAGTCGCTGAGCATTCTGTAAACTGTATAGATTGTATAGATTTTTAGCACCAATTTTATTGTATGAAAAACTGTTTTATTGTTTTAGTATTTATACGATGTTGTTAGCCGCCCTGAGCTACTGGATAGGGTGGGATAGAAATCCCAAAAATAAATAAAATAAATAACAATAAAAGTGTGGTGATGTTACTTCTGGTTATGCAGCTGGAAATGATGTCATGGTGTTGCTGAATGCCTTCCCTCTCACCATTGCATAGAGTTCCAGGGATGGTGGGGGGGAAGGAATCCAACAACACCATGACATCATTTCCATCCCTACACAATGACATCACGACATGAATTGGCACAGGACAGCTGTTTTCGTTGCCTTTCCACTAGATGCCCTTCAATGGTCTGCTGAATAGTTCAGTTTTTCACTAGTTCTAGAGCCCTTTTCTGATGTTACAATTACACCTACCAGGAGTCTACCAGCTCTGTATAGACCCAACAGATAGACACTATCACCATGTTGTATTAAGAGGGCAGCTCTGGCATGTGCAAACTGACTGCTGGATTTTTCAGAGTTTATGTTCACAGGTCCTGAAGCTGTCCACTTATGGTAGACACATGTGTTGCCCCTTTTCACACACCATGGCAACGGTGCCCATTGGGAGCCATACAGGTAGCACATGGTCCCTGTATACAAGGGTTGGCAGGGTTCTAGTATGCGTGATAATAAAGTCTGAAAAGGACTCAGGAGAAAGGACAGCTTCTTCGCTGATCCTGAAAGGTGATTCCAAACCATTCAAACTGTTACAGAAAAGTACTAATCCAGGCTGGGGTAATCCTCACAGCTCTACAGGTGGGCAATGGTTATATGCCTTGCTTTGAGGAGCACGTCTGGTACATGAGTTCACCCTAGGGCTCCTGCTCAGTTTATACACCCAACTGTGGATACAGAGGGGGAAGTTCGATTTCCATCAGCACAAAACAGAACACTTGGTTATCTAGAAAGAAGCCCAGGGCACAGAGGAGCACAGTACTGCTGAGAAAGTGGAGGAACAAACAGAAAGAGTTGTTGGTCTCTTTGGGTTCCTAGAACTACCTGTGGAATTACCACAGAGTTTTGGTCCTTTTCAGTTGATAGAGAGTTGTAGGGAGAACCTATTAAAAGGAGTGGCTTTCAGGTCTAGTATAACTCAGGCGCTCCTGTTTGGTATGTTTTTCACTATGAACACAGCATGGTGTGACACTGGCATCAAAATGTATCAGGTGCCAGAATGTTTTATTTGTTTACTTATTTATTCATTTAATTAGATTTATATACCGCCCTCCCCAAGTGGGCTCAGGGTAGTGTACAACAATTAAATAATACATTTCAATAATATTAAAATGACAATTTACACATAAATATAATAAAACTAGGAAGAAGGCCCATTGTGGGGACAAATGCAATTAACTCTAGCTGGGCTGCCGCCTGCCAGCCCCTCCCTCGGGGGAAGAAGGGGCGGCGGCAGCCTCGTCCCCTGGGCCCAGTGGCAGGTAGAGCACAGCCATGCTGCCGGCGCCTGCATCCCGGCTCCTGACACCAGGGTCGGAAAGGAGGAGGGTCTTGGTGTGGCGGCGGGCCCGCATCAGGGAGGCCACTTGATGTGTTCAGCAGTGGCACTGGTAGTGGTAGCGGGGCACAGCGCGGAGTGGCATCAGAGCAACCTCAGCTGCCCCGGATGACGGCGACAGGGCCGCTGGTGGAGGGGTGGCCTCTTGTTGCAGCAGCAGTCACCACCCTGGCCCTGCCTTGACTGTGGCATTTCTGAACGTGTTTGGGCTCTCGCGCCTCTTCTCCGCCTCTCCCAGTGGGCCTGCTCACCCTCCGGCTGCTGGAGCACCCATCTCCTTGGCTGGCTCAGAGCACAGTGAGCCAGAGACGCTGGCAGCCACCTGGCAGCCTCTGTGGGCGGGACGGAGGCAAGGGATCCAGCCAGTACAGCCAGGGAGATCCTTCAGAGTGGCAGGTGCGAGAGCCAAAGGCTGCGAGATCGTGTGCAGGAGGGACACCAAATCTCTTTTTTTATATAAGGAGAGATACCATGTAACCATAAGGCAATCAGATGAACAATCAAAATCGGACCACTGATGGATAATTGACCAGAAAAGCTGGGCCAGAAGAACTAAGGCCTGAGAAGCTGGGGGGGGGGGGAACACATGGACATCCGCTGCCTCAACCAAATGCCTGGAGGAAGAGCTCCGTCTTGCAGGCCCTGCAGAACTGCAGTAAGTCTCGCAGGGCCCTGGTCTCACACAGGAGCCGGTCCCGGGCCAAGGCTGAAAAACCCCCGGCCCTGGTCGAGGCTAGTCGGATGCCCCTGGGGTCTGGAACCACTAGCAGATGATGATTTGTGGACCTCAGTGTTCAGTGGGGGAAGATGAAGGGGGAGATGGACACCGACACAGTTCAAATAATGGTCTCAGAGGCAAAAAAGGCAAAAAAGAAAAGCAAAAAAGAAAGGTGCAGAATCTTGTACAAAAGATGCAACGGGAACAGAAAGGGTTCATAACTTGTCCCACAATCTTGTAGCACCTTAAATAATTGTACTGTTAGTCTTAGGGTTGCCAGGTACCCCCTGAGGTCTTAACAAGTGTGAAGAGAAGCCTGGTGCACACTGGATGTGATATCATCACATTGCCAGTGACATGGGGACACTCTGGTATTTGGGCAAAACTCTATGGTAGAAGTCATTTTTACCATAGAGGTTTTGCCCAAATACCAGTGTCTCTGGGTTGCCCGTGATGTGATGATATCACTTACAGCACACACTGGAAGTGACATCACCAGGTCACTAGCAACACGGGGATACTGCATTGACGGTAATGCGGGCCTATACCTCATTTTGTTGCCAGTAAGTCCCCCACTAGCCATTTGATAGGCACTGTGAAGAGGGGCCTCGGAGCAGTGGGTCCCCTACCCCTGGCAGGCCTGGCAAGTCGAGTTAGTCTACAGATTGGTCAACTTGGTCCTCAAATGGTCTCTCTAACCCCAGTATAACATGTTCCTGTAGGACAAACACTTCAACCACCAGGAGTAGACTGGAAAGTGAAAATGACTCTGGAATAAGCCTAGTCTCTGTAAACCAGCACTTCAGGGGCCACTGAACTCAGGAGCCACATCCCCCAAGATGGTTACAGTGAAAGAGGAGACCGGTGTTTAGCTGCCACCAGCTACCAATGAAGGGTTTAAGCCAAGCGGCCTCTAGAGGCACTGGCAGGGTTTCTGGGGCTTGGCTGCCAGCAGTGCTCTAGGGCAGTGGTCCACCAGGCAATTTCCCTATAAGTTAAATGGCCAATCTGCCCCTGGGCTTTTCTGTATTCCTCCCCCCTGTCCCCATACTGCTTCAGTTTATCCCCCAATTTCTGCATGCATTTTTGCTTCAGTTTTCCCCCCTCAGTTTTTTCCATTTCTTCTAAGGCCACTTTTACACCCAGTCTTTTTTCTGGAAGCCAGTTTTGACTTGCCTTTTTCTTCATGTGTCACGTTTCTGTCAGTTTTCTTTGTCCCGCCCACTGCCATGCACCACTTCCCGCCCACTTTCTGATGATTGGACTGTTGTCCTCATGAATCCTCACGAATCCACTCCTTCTCCTACCCCCTGCCCTGAAGACAAGTAGTCTCATTCTTTTTTTAAAGAGGCTTAAATATTGATGTACTGCTGTAATGCTGTGTCAAGCAGGTTCTCTGAATTCCCAGCTTTTATTTAAAAATAAAAAAGAAATCTCTATCCCCTTCCCTCATAGAGTAGTGTTTTTTTCTTATAAAGAAAGAGCTAGAGACTTACTTTAAAAAAAATAGCTGGAAATTCAGAGAACCTGCTTGACCCAGCATGACAACCGTATATCAACAAACTGATAGTTTAATGCCTTTAAAAAATAATTGCACTCATGATATCGATATATGGATGCTCAAAAATGAAAAAGGGGTGGTGGTGTGATGTCACCAATGACAACAGCACCCTCCCTTGAAAATCCTGATCACTTAAGGCACATGAGGAAGAAATCAACTAACTCCATAGCTGTGAACATGCAGAGGGAGGGCAGATGTTTGGAGGAACCATGTGGAAACTGATTCCCATGCTTATGGATTGACTCCTACCAAAGTCAGGTGTAAGTCAAGCCTGCCGAAAAGCCCCCTGCCAACCAGTAAGAAACATTGTACAAAGAGGTGACGTTGTTTCATTGCTTTGAACAGTGGGAACGGGAAGGTAATGAATGACTGGAGTGTGAATGCATAACTTTGACTGTGAAAATGAATAATTAGCTGATGTCAAAGGAAATGATAGGCCCAATAAATTGCCTGTTCCTGGTGCCTTGATTGGATGGGTTCCTTGGGTTCTGTCATCTTAGCACTGCTACCTGAGGTGTCTTGATATTATCACAGGCTTATTCAGCATGATGGCAACTAATCAAGCCCTAATCATTTGCACTTGACCCTTCATTAGCATTAATCAAGGAAGGATACACAGCCCTGTGAACCAAGAGCACACCCAAACTTACTTTATTCAACTGTAGTTGTACATGTGAGTGGCGTATATTATGTTGGGGAAAGGACTTAAGAGAAAGTGATGGTATTTAATCAAGTTTCTATCTTACCCTTGGGAGCAGTAGTAGTTAGTGGGAGAGAAAAATTCAGTTAAATGACTGCAACTTACTTCTGGAAGTTCTAGATTAGATCTTACTACCTTTTCCACTCAATGTTACCTGGTTCCACTCTGCACTGTAACACCTGCACCACCTGCCTTTTGTCCACGAGTTCCATGATCACTGGCATAGCCTTTTGGAGGGAGAGACCGCGCAACTTCTCCTTTCACCAGTGGTAAAGGTAGTAGGATCCAACCCGCTAGCGGATCTATCCTAGTGACTGTATAAATGAGATAAGATGGGGAATGGCAGAAGCCAAAAGGAAAATGGTGGGAAAAATGAATCAACAGTTATGAATAACCTGCAACCCACTAGAAGTTCTGTGCTCAGAATGAACTGAATCTACCGGTAGTCCTGTGAAGGCCCATCAGATCCTCAGTGTATTGGGGGCATGCCTTTGGTCACATACTACTTTGGGAGTGGTGGCAGATCTATGCACTTCTAGGGATGGGCATGAACCACAAAACAAACTGGGTTTTTTTACTCCAACTGGTTTGTTTTAGAATCATAAAATCACAGAGTTGGAAGGGGCCATACAGTTGATCTAGTCCAACTCCCTTCTCAATGCAGGATCAGCCTACAGCATCCCTGACAAGTGTTTGTCCAGCTGTTGCTTAAAGACTCCCCGTGAGGGGGAGCTCACCACCTCCCTAGGCAGTTGATTCCACTGTTGCACAACTCTTACTGTACACAAGTTTCCCCTAATATCCAGGTGGTACCTTTCCGCCCTTACTTTAAACCCATTATTGTGACTCCTCTCCTCTGCTGCCAACAGGAACAGCCCCCTGCCCTCCTCTAACCTCCCTGCCCTTCAAATACTTCAAGAGAGCAATGAGGTCCCCCCTCAACCTCCTCTTATCCAGACTGAACATTCCCAAGTCCCTCACAGGGCTTGGTCTCCAGGCCCCTGATCATCCTCATCGCTCTCCTCTGCATCCACTCCATTCTGTCCACATCATTTTTGAAGTGAGGCCTCCAGAACTGCACACTGTACTCCAGGTGCGGCCTGACCAATGTGGTGTACAGCAGGACTATGACATCTTGAGATTTGGATGTTATTCCTTTATTGATACACCCCAAGATCACATTAGCCTTTTTTTGTTGACGCATCACACTGGCTACTCATATTTAACTTTTGGTCCACCCGTATCCCAAGATCTTGTTCACACACACTGCTACTCAGAAGTGTATCCCCCATCCAGTATGCATGGTTGTGGGGTTTTTTGTGGGGTTTTTTGTTACCCAGATATTTTGATCCAGTTTGTTTGGATACGGCATTTCTGAACCAATCTTTGCTCACAAGACTCCACGGCTTAGAGGGAGCATTGGTCACGCACACTAAATAATCCACTTTCAATCCACTTTCAGTGCACTTCCCAACTGGTTTTTACTGTGTGAACTGGCAAAATCCAGTTGGAAAGTGGATTGAAAGTGGATTATTTAGTGTGTGCGATCGCAGCCTTTAACTGTCTCAGCTGCCCTCAGCGTTCCATCTGGCCGAAGCATGCTCAGGCCATTGATACATTTTAAGGATCCTTTCAGGTAATTCACAAAGTCATTGTTTCTTCTGCATAACAGGGCAGTACCTCTTGACTGTCTGAGAGTGGTCTGGGCTTGCTGCATTTGTGGATCTCACGGAGGACCAGCACCTTTACTATTACATAGTGGTGAGACAAGAAGTTGAAGTTCAGGGTTCGGGACTCCTCCTTGTGACTCTCAACCTTAGCTCTCTTTTCCCACACATCAAGGCCCAGTCTGCATCTAGTATTTACCAAACCCACACTGGAACAGAAAAAGATGCAACTCAAAACCACATTCAAGTACCCTGGGCCTACGCCGCACTGGCTGCAGAGTCACCCCTGAATGTCCATAAAACGGGCATAAATTTATGCAGACAGCTCCCATAAAACTGAGAGATCACACAAAGTATAAGTGGCATGCAGTCAGGACACCGCCATAAAATCTGACACTCAATCAAACTGAAAGTGGCATGCAATACAGAGGGGAATTTCTGTTCCTGCGGGGGTTTGGTCAAACAGTGGAGCAAATGCTAGATGCAGATTGGGCCCAAGTCTCCTCAATACAACTTTGCTCTTTCTTCCCTAACTACCCCAGAGAACCGCTGAAGCTGCCTTATACTGAACCAGACTATTGTCCCATCAACACCAGTATTGTCCACACAGGCTGACAGCAGCTCTCCAGGGTCTCTGATGGAGGTCTTTCACATTGCCTACTGCCTGATCCTTTTCAAGCAGAGATGCTGGGGGTCGAACCAGGACCTTGTGCATGCCGAGCAGAGGCTCTACCACTGAGCCATAGCCCCGAAACTCCACTCCCAAACAGCAAACAAAGTTCTGTAGCTGGCTGCCAAGGCATAAAGAAACAGATTTCAACTCTCCCTCTCCTTTATCAGTCTGCTTGGATTACAGCAGAAGTCTTTGCATGCAGGATCATCTGAGGTGGGGCTTGCCAGTCTTACAGGAAGACCCCTCTGCCATCCCACTTCTGTGGTCCACAGTACCCCTCCCATGTGCCATACCCATTCAGGAAACAAATTCAGAGCCAGAAAGTCAGTGTTCTAATGGGGGTAAAAGGTTTGCTCACAAGCGACTGTCCTTGTGTGTTCAAGCATCGTCTTCTCTCACTGGTTATTTTGTCTCCAGGTATATGGATCCTGGGATCCCAGATCACCGCAGACTGTGACAGCAGCCATGAAATTAAAAGACACCTGCTCCTTGGGAGGAAAGCAATGGCGAACCTAAACAGCATGATAAAAAGTAGAGACATCACCCTGCCAACTAAAGTCCGCATGGTCAAAGCAATGGTATTCCCAGTAGTCATGTATGGCTGCGAGAGTTGGACCATAAGGAAGGCCGAGCGCCGAAGAATAGATTCTTTTGAACTATGGTGCTGGAGAAGACTCTTGTGAGTCCCTTGGACTGCAAGAAGAACAAATCAGTCAATCCTAAAAGAAATCAACCCTGACTGTTCCCTGGAAGGCCAGATAATGAAACTGAAGCTCAAATACTTTGGCCACCAAATGAGAAGGGAGCACTCACTGGAGAAGGCCCTGATGCTGGGGAAGATTGAAGGTCAAAGAAGACAGGGACGGCAAAGGATGAGATGGTTAGACAGTGTCACAGATGCAACGAACATGAAATTGAGCCAACTTCGGAGGACAGCGGAAGACGGGAAGGCCTGGCGGGATCTGGTCCATGGGGTAACAAAGAGTCGGAATCGACTGTGCGACTGAACAACAACAACAAAAAAATATGGCTTTGTGTGTGTGTGTGTGTATGTGCAGTCTGCACTTCTGTTTTGAATACCGTTATCTTATTGCAGGTGACAATGTGGACTGTTGGGATCTGCAGGCATCTTCTATTTTATTTTATTTTTGTTGTCTTCATATGTGCATGTGTTTGCATGTGTGCGTGCACCTGAAAGTCATGGCGACCGCTGGTGGCTGACCCCTACTGGGAGGCTGGAGGATACTCAGAGAGGTGGCTGAATATAAAGCCTGCCCCTGTCCTTCCAACCAGTGTCCATTCTAAGCTGAGTTAGCGTGAGCTAGCTCACAGTGTTTTAGCCTCCAGCTCACACATTTTTGTCCTAGCTCAGGAAGGACGGCCACAGAGCAAACTAATTCATGCAGCAGCCAAATCGCTTGCTCATAACTTTAATGCCAATAGCTCACAAAGTAGAATTTTTGCTCACAAGGCCCCACAGCTTACAGGGAGCATTGCTCCCGACTGCTGTTATTTCAAGGAGGCCTCCCATCCAAGTACTTGCCAGAGCTGACCCTGCTTAGCTTCTGAGATCTGATGAGGTCGGACTTGCCTGGGCTATCCAGGTCAGGGCGTGACTTCTATTTGTGTGTGTGTGTGTGTAATTGAAATAAAACAGATGCCTTGCTGTGTGTAGTTGAAGTAAGCTTATGTTGGACAGGAACTGCTGGTGTGCCGCCATAGGCATTTGTTGAATGGGCAGTTTGACCCTCAAATCAATTTGATGTGGATGCATTTAGTATATGCATTATGAATGGCCTTGTTTCCTGATTGCTCCCAGGGCCGGCTCACCCACTAGGCAAACTAGGCATTCGCCTAGAGCGCCAGGCCCTGGATGGGGCGCCAAGCTGTGCCTCCCCCCTCCTCCCCCCCTTTGGTGGTGGCGGGGGGGAGGCGGTGGTGGCAGCAGCAAAAGGGTGGCTGGCTCCAGAGGTCTCCAGGTCTCCAGGCCCCACCGGGAGGTTGGCATCTGTGCCATGCGACAGCCTTGCCTAGGGTGCAGAAACACCTCGAGCCGGCCCTGATTGCTCCCGTTGAGTTCTACGGGGCAGGTAGGCTGCCATCGGGAAAATGGGTGTGGGCAGACTCCGGCTCTTCCCTTTGCTCCCCAGAGATCTGGTGGTCCAGACAATTCAAATAGGAATTCATTCTTAAGGGGTGTAATTAGGATTTCCAGCTCTGGGTTGGGAAACATCTGGAGATTTTGGGGGTGGAGCCTGGGGAGGGACCTCATCAGGGTGTAATGCCATAGAATCGACCCTCCAAAGCAAGAGGATCTTGGTCATCTGGAGATCAATTGTGATAGCGAGAGAGCTCCAGGTGCCACCGGGAGGTTGGCAACCAGCGGTGCAATGCATCTCGGCACTCGGACTCCACGCCCGCTGGCATTTCACCAGTACTCCATGAATGAAAAATCTAATAAATGAAAATAAAACAAATATTGTTTGCCGAGAGACAGGAAATGAAAACTGCCAATACAATCTATATTGGAAACAGATAGTGTGACAAGAGGTGACAGTCTGCCTCTGAGATTTGCTTGAGGCTGGGGGGTGGATAAAGAACAGAGTGAACTTTGATGCATGTCTCCTCCTCCTCCTCCTCATAGCCTCGAGAAGGCCTCATAGCAAAGACATGGCTTCTCATTTTATTTTCTATTTCTAAACTTGCATCTTCTTCTCTCTCTCCCCCTTCCCCACCCCTCCCCTCCATTTTTCCATGCAGCGTGTTGAATCTGGCAGCTCAGTTGTTTCTAAATGAAAACGTTATCTATTTACTATTCAAACACAATTTTTTTAAAACAGTTTTGCTCAGCACATTTGGATGCGAAATCCCATTAAAGCCTCAATATTCCTCTGCCACCTCCTCCCCCCCCTCCTCGCAGCGCTGACATTGGAGTTTCTCCATTTTTAAAATCGGGAATATAATACTGCATGCCTGTTCGGGGTGATGCAATTTCCCGTCGTGAATTTCGAGTCATTGGGCAAGGCCGTTCGCCTTTCCCTATCATGGAAATTTCGTGCTCGTACAACATCCCCCCCCCCCCGCACTTTCAAAAACAATTTTTACCCTGATCGTGCAATTGCTCCGCAGCCACACTTTCATTTTAAATCTGCAAAGCTTATCACTCTCCGGTCGAGCCATCTGATGGAAAGTGTCAGAATTGCTGAGTTAAGATAAACGCCCTTCATTCTGCACCAAGAAGCAATGAGAAGGAGGGGTAGGCAATAAGCGGCGGTGGCGTTAATTTGTTTTAAAGTCTCAAGTACTGACCCTATGTACTGACGATAAGCATATCTAATTTTTAATCTTCCCTATCTTTTTTTTTTGTGTGTGTAAAGTCTAATTGCATAGTTAAATGAGCTGTAAAAGCAGAAATGCCGCCGTAACCTCTAAACAATTTTGCACAGTTCTAGAGCATTTACGATAGCGAGAGGAAACCTTGGGGAGTGCTTTTGCTTTTCTCCTCTAGCAATGTTCTACTTTAGAGGGCATTGTTTAATCAACAGGAGACGCTTTCTGCTTGGACAGTTTTTTTCCCAATTTATCAAGTGGGCTCGCTTTATGATCCTGAGGTGATCAGACACATGTTCGGTGCAGTGTCACCCATTCAGGAAATGGCAATAAAGAGACAGTTGTGGAGTCCTTCCCAAAGCAGATCTCAAAAGCGAGGAAGTGAGGGTGTGTTTGTGTTAGGGTTGCCAGCTCCCAGTAAGGAAGAACCTGGAGATTTTGGGGGTGGAACCTGGGGAGAGTGGGGTTTGGGGAGGGGTGGGACTTCAGTGGATTACAACGCCATAGAGTCCACTTTCTAAAGAGGCCATTTTCTCCAGGTGAACTGATATCTGCAACCTGGAGATCAGTTTTAATTAGACTTGCCAACTTCCAGGCAGTAGCTGGAGATCTCTCGCTATTAAGAACTAAACATAAGAACATAAGAGATGCCAATGTTGGATCAGGCCAAAGGCCCATCCAGTCCAACACTCTGTGTCACACAGTGGCCAGAAATACCAGGTGCCATCAGGAGGTCCACCAGTGGGGCCAGGACATTAGAAGCCCTCCCACTGTTGACCCCCCCCAAGCACCAAGAAGACAGAGCATCACTTGCCCCAGAGGGATGGGGGGGAACTTACCTCCTCCTCCTGCTTCCTCCTCTGCCTGATAAGTGTGCAGCTCCCTCCCCCCTCCCGTCAGTATCGCGGGTCCCGCCCCTTGTGCTTATCTAATTCCCTCTTGAAGCCGTCCATGCTTGTAGCCGCCACCACTTCCTGTGGCAGTGAATTCCAAGTGTGAAGAAGTACTTCATTTTATACGTTCTAACCCGACCGCTCAGCAATTTCATGGAGTGCCCATGAGTTCTTGTATTGTGAGAAAGGGAGAAAAGTACCTCTTTCTCTACCTGCTCTATCCCATGCATAATCTTATAAACCTTGATCATGTCACCCCTCAGTCGTCATTTCTCCAAGCTAAAGAGCCCTAAGCGCTTTAACCTTTCCTCATAGGGAAAGTGTTCCAACCCTTTTGTCATTCGAGTTGCCCTTTTCTGTACTTTTTCCAAAGCTATAATATCCTTTTTAAGGTGTGGTGACCAGAACTGCACACAGTATTCCAAATGAGGTCGCACCATTGATTTATATAGGGGCATTATGATATTGGCTGATCTGTTTTCAATACCCTTCCTAATAATCCCCAGCATAGCATTGGCCTTCTTTATTGCAGTCACACACTGTCTCGACATTTTCAGTGAGTTATCCACTACAACTCCAAGATCTCTCTCTTGATCAGTCTCTGCCAGTTCAGACCCCATCAACGTGTATTTATAGTTAGGATTTTTGGCTCCAATGTGCATCACCTTGCACTTGGCCACATTGAACCCCATTTGCCATGTTGACGCCCACTCGCCCAAAATTGAGTGGACAAACTACTGATCCCTGCAGTACCCCACTGCTTACCACCCAAGTACTGATCCCTGCGGTACCCCACTGCTTACCACCCTTCACTGAGAAAATTGCTCATTTATACTCACTCTCTGTTTTCTATTAATTAGCCAGTTTTTGACCCATAAGAGGACCTGTCCTTTTATCCCATGATTTTTGAGCTTACTTTGGAGCCTTTGATGAGGAATTATAACTGATCTCCAGGAGAAATGGGATCAGATCGACCTGGTGAAAATGGCCACTTTGGAAGGTGGCATTATACTCCACTGAAGTCCCTCCCCTCCCCAAACCCTCCCCTCCCCAGGCTCCATCCCCCAAATCTGAAAGATATGAAATGTTCACATGAAATGGTGACTGAGTGTACTGGGAAGACTGCGGGTAGCACACTCTTCCATTTTGCTTGGTGGAGTGATAAAATATTAATGGGTTGGATCCTCCCATCTTTTTTTACACACTCACCTTATTCCCCCTCTTCCCTTTTCCTGATGTAGTCCCCATGATCTGCAGCATAGCCTCTTTGTGGTCAAAGGGGAGCCCCACCTCCCTTTTACACCAGCAGAAAAGTTGGTTGGAGACAGCCCAATGACTGAACAGGTCACTACCCCACATGGCTGGATTGAGGTATCACAATGCTTCATCAAGACATCTCATTTAAATTGTGATTTTCAAACTGTATTTCAGGGAACTCCATTCTCCCCCCTCCATCCAAAACCTAACAAGGATTCTTCAGTGGGAAGATCAGTCATGGCAAACAAGGCATCCTTGCCTCTTCTGGTGTTTTTTTGCATTTACAGCCGTATGGGATCCCAGTCAAAGAAACTGCTAGCCTCCTTTTCCATGAACAGTGAGCTGTTCCACAATCTCATTTTCCTCACTTGTGTATTCCTGTTGCTTTGAGGGGTTTCCTGTTCTGCACATGTTTTGCTCTGTCATGAGTCAGCCAGGGTTCCGCGATAGTGAGGACTACACAGGAGAAGAGGAGGCCCGTGTAGCCAGCCTTGAGTTAACAGAAGCTGACCAGCAGGAAAATGAGCTGTATGCATGTCAAGATTCATAGCCAACAGCTGGCGCAGAGCCACCAACACCCTCCAGCCCTGATTCAGCAGGTGAACATCAGTTGTCCATTCCCAGCCTAGCAGTATCACCTACACCCTTAGAGCTCCACAGATGGAGGCTGAAATCAGAGCTACAGACAAGATGACAAAGTGCACGTTTCCTAGCTCAACGCCAGTTGCTTGTTTCATAATAAAGGTGAGTAGTTGCAGGATTGCTTCTGAGCAACTGGTTGCAAGCATGACCCTTAGGCCTTGGACTATAAAACCAGCCAAGAGAGGCTGTTAGGCATGGACAGAACATAAGCCTTACCTCTGCCTTACCTGACTTCTGGCCCACTGACCTTGGACTGAACGACTCTGCTTTGCCTGACTTCTGGCACCTGATACTTGGAGCCTGCAAGCCAGTAGATTCTTGTTGCTTTGAGTCCCCCCCACCCTTCTGCACATGTTTTTCTCCCTCTAGTGGTTGATTCAGTATTATGTCTGGCATATCTCCCTGCAGATTTAAACCACAGGTTTTTATGCTGGACATAAAACAATGTAATATTAAATTGACCAATAGAGGGAGCAAATCATATGCAGGAAAGCCCCCCTTCCAAGCAACAGGAACACACAAGTGAGGAAAATGAGAATGTGGGAAAGCCCAGTATATTCAAATAGGGGTTCTAGCCCTGGCTACTACATCTGAGTCAATATTCCTCATCTAAATGGACCTGCCACAAGTAAATCCCACTGAACGCAGTGGGACTTATTTCTAAGTAAGACATGCCTAGAATCACAGTGCATATCCCCCGAGTTTTAAAACTTCAACCATCATAAAATAAAAACTGAGTTCTGTTGTAGACCAGAACAGGCTTACAGTTGTGCTTTTTAAGGACTGAGTACCAGTTCCTTGGTTGGATACAAAATGGTACATTGTCTCTCTTTGGTAGGGTTTCTCACTTCTTGGTCTGTTGGCTGTCATTGTTTACTTACCTTATTGGCTATAAAGCACACTGGCTATAATTAGCTAGAAAGGGGGTCGTGTTATTTATTCTTTGGCTGGTCTCATAAATTTGTAATCAACTAAACAAAGTTTCCGGGGGGGGGGTCACTAGATAAATTAATAGCACTTCATGTTTGGGACTGATTACATCAAAATGTTAATCAATTCACATTAAACGCTTCGTGTTGGTTCTCTCCGTTTCCAATTTGCTGTTTGTTTGATTTCATGTTACTGACAGAGATATTAAATCCTAATGCCATTTACCTTGCCTGTATGCTAATTAGCTGCTTTTCTCTGTGATAACTAACCTTTGATTGGAAGGATCCAGAATTGTTGTTTTATTATTGCTTTAAACTTTGCTCAGTGCAGGGGATCAAATACATGGATACAAGTTGCTAGGTCTTATGATGCTTGTTCTTTGCAAGCCAAACAAAACAGAAATAAATAAAAAATCTTGCTTTGGGTAAGCATTCTTGTGATACTAAAAGAGTCACTTCATTGTGATAATTAGCATTCTGTGCCAGTTCCTTAATTTGCTTTAGTTTCCAATTTTTCTTCTTTGTTGGTGGAGTCAGTCCAGTGTCTCTGAAACTTTCTCCAGTGATGGAGCACCAGGGGTGACTTAAGTGATAGCCCATTATTGTGAAACATGCACTGTGTGACTGCATTAAATCCTCTTTTGCAACCTTTTTGGTGACACTGTAGTGTCTTCAGGATAAGAGACTCAGGGGTGGTTTAACTGCTTGCCTGTGCATAGCAACCCTAGACTTCCTTGCTGGTTTCCCATCTAAGTACTAATCAGGGTCAATCCTGGTTAGCTTCCAATATCTGACAAGATCAGCCTAGTCTGGGCCGTCGGGGTGCAACCTGGTGTTAGCTGAATTGCTTTATTTACAGCCATTGGCAATTTATAAATGGGTTCTTGCCAGTTTATACCAAGGTCCTGCTCCCACCAAGGGTTACCAGTAACAGATTCGAGGCAGTTGTAGTTTAAAATAGATGTATTTTACTTGAAAATATATCTCATACAAACAATACTGATGCACTCACACATTCAATCAAGTTCCTTAGAATTAGTATTAAAATAGGCACGGTTGCATTAGCAGGTAGGAGTGATGATGGGCGATACTTATCTGTCTCGCAGCTTGTTTGTCCCAATGAAGAATGGATGGGAAGAAATGTAAAATAAAGGGAGTTCACACATGACCAGAACCAGCCAGAACATGTGGGTCTCTTGACTGCAGATCAAGAGATCAAAGTAGAGGCAAGGGTTTAGGGATAGCAAGTGGGACTTAAGAGGAGTAAAAATCAGACAGGGGTTGTTGTGGGGGATGCTAGCTGATCAAGTAGGAGGAGTCAGGTGACTGGTTCTCTCCTTTTCCAGTGAGTTCAAGAGATGGGTGGTAACCGTGCCAACCTCTTGGCCCACCTACCTTGGCCCACCTACTTTTCTTCTATCTCTTGTTTTTGATCAAAGCAATTCTTTGAGTGGTGCATACTCATTTCTGAAAGTCATCTTCCCTTTTGTTATCTGCAACGAACATAATCTTCTGTGTATCCATTTGCTAAACATGCGGGAAAACATGCCCGACATGCAGAGATGTAATATCAAATTGACCACTAGAGGGGGCAAAAACATGTGCAGAAAAGGGGGGGAAACTCCAAAGCAATAGGGACACACAAGTGATGAAAATGAGAATTCAAAAGAGCCCAGAAATAGAACCTTTGGTGCTCCTTCCCTGTGTGAGTTAGAGAAAAGAAGTTGGCTATTTACTCATAAGAAGGAAGCTGGATACCCTAATGTTGCTCAAAAGCCAGTCTTCTATTAATTAAAAAAAAGCCAGTCTTCTATGACATGTGGCTTCTGAAGGACCCCTGAAAAATGCTAGAAAGGGGTGATTTCTTCTGGGCAAGGATATTTGAGTAGAGAGGGTGCTTTCACAAGATTTTTTTAAACATGCTGTCTTATGTCTCAGAAATAGATATATGAACCAACTTTCAGTTTCATGAATGTTACAACACAATGATCATGAAATCCGTGATTATTCGTTGTGACAGATGATTGTTAAACTCTGAAAAGGTTGCTGGGGGCCACACGTTGGATTTAATATTGAGCCTGTACTACATTAAGTCTTAAAGTCTTGTCTGCAGGTGCCCCCCCCTTGTGGCCCATGGGTTGAAGGAAGACTGGGGAAGCCAGAACAGGGGATTATGTGTTAGTTGTTAGTGCCTGGTGCCTCCTTCCACCCTGCTGCCAAGGGGAAAAGCTGAGCCTGATTGTGCCAGAACAGTGGCAACGTAAATTTGGGAAGTGATGACAGGTGTATGTCCATTGCTAGGGTTGTCAACCTCCAGGTGGTACCTGGAGATCTCCTGGGATTAGAACTTATCTCTAGGCTACAGAGATCAGTCTCCCGGAGCAAATGGCTGCTTTGGAAGGTAGACTCTATGGTGTCATACCCTGTTGAAGTCTCTCCTGTCTCCAAACCCTGCACTCCACAGGCTCCACCTACAACTTCTTCAGGAATTTCCCAGTTCAGAGCTGGCAACCCTACTCATTTCTGTCTTCGACACTGTTGCTGCCCTGAATCAGCCCCGCTGCGGACTGGGAGTAAGCTGAGACCCAGCTGTCCAGCCAACACCTTGGGGGCTCAGCTAGGATCAGGCTGGCAGTGCCCTGGGTCCAGAAGGTTCCCTCTAAGCTGAGCTAGTGGGAGCTAGCTCACAGGTTTTTAGCCTCTGGCTCACATATTTTTTTGTCTTAGCTCAGGAAGGATGGCTCCAGAGCAAACTAATTTATGCAGTAGCCAAATCGCTCACAACTTTAATACTAGTAGCTCACAAAGTAGAATGTTTGCTCACAAGTCTCCAAGCTTAGAGGGAGCATGGGCAGGAGAGAGAGAGGATTTCAGATGGAAACAGAGGTAGTAGAGCAAGGAATGATCAAGGAAAAGTGATCAAGGGATGGTATTTTTTCCGCTAGGGACAAGCACTATAAACAGGGACAAACTCTGGTGTAATCCTTGGTCTTTGAAGAGATAAATTGAGAGAGTTGGAAGGGATGCAGATGGCCTGAACATAGGGTTGCCATCTCCACAACATTGACATGTCATTTCTAGCTGTGTGGAGTGTTCCACAATGTGGTGACATCACTTCTAGTTTCACAGCTTCAGGGTCCCCTACCCTTTTCTTCACATGTTTTGCTCCCTCTAGTGGTCAATTTGATATTACATCTCTGTATGTCTGGCATTTAAGTCCACCCATTCCCCCCCACTGACCTATCAAAAAGCAGGAAGGGACTGAATTAGAGGTTGGAAGGTCAAGTTGGCCTCCTTACCTAAACATACGTTTCAGAATATTACCTAGAATCCTCTAGGGTACTCAGTAGTTACCTGGCAGATGCTCTGAGGTTCTCCAGAGATTCAGCAGACATATCATAGTGAAAACTGTCCCCTGAAGACAGATGATTTGAAAAATCTTTGCCTTATGGAAAAAAGCAATGGTGGTATTAATGTAACACTGAGCTGAGAAGTTACTTGCCACCCCATTCCTTCCCCTCTCAATATTCCCCCTCATCTTCAGTCTACGTAGTTTATTAAAATGGAGTGGGAGTTACTGTCGGCCTCTTCTAGGAATTGCATATTAACAACAGCTTTTACACTTATATTTTTAAGCATTTACACTTCTGAAACAACTTGCTGATTAGCACAGAGGAGCAGTGTTCAGAGTTCAGTGACCAGAAGCTCTAAGCGGTAATTAAAAAGAAATTCTCAAATGATATCTAATTAAAAATGGTTTCAGGCAAAATGAATGATGAACCTACTCTTCAAGTTCTGTACAGTATCCATCTTCTTGATGTCAGATTGCAGCTGAGTTGGAAACGTAACTGTTACAACATCTGTAACCTCTGGTGGGAACTGACTGCAAAAGTTCATGGAGTACAATTAACAGTAAGGATAGGGTGAATTTAAGAACTGAGGTGGCACATTTCTGAGCTTCTCCAGTTCAGAAATACATCCTCCCCCATTACAAGCTGGGCTAAACCACTCTAAATTGGGGTCCATCTTGTCACAAGGTTTAACCCCATCTCCTATACTGAAATTATATTTGTAAAGGAATGATGGAACAGTGGCAGGGAAGGACTGTTGGAGACAAGAGAAGACTTTCTTTTCTGACAAGGTTCATGAAATGTGTAAATTTTGTGCCTTGCTTACTTGGGTTGAAAAACATGGACGACTACACATTTGATAATCTCTGGCAGGAAGTGATGCTCTTGAGCATGCTCAGGAGCATCTGGAGATGACATATGAAGATACCTCCTGTTTTGGGGGAGCCCTCCCTGCTGCCAGTCCCCCACCCCTGTTATTTTCTTCCTTAATTATTGTTCAACTAGGAGAATGTTTATATCAGTCACAGAACTGAGCCATATGTGGTCTTCCATAGCTTTCAGATCCTTTGTAGCAGTTGATTCTTCCTCCTCCTTCCAGGTTACCGATGCCCTGTAAAAACACGACGAAACCCCAACAATGGGATCCGGGGTTGCTGCATCCGGATTATTTTCATGCAGTGCTTTACTGATATGCACAGGCAATTGTGCAGGTGGGTAACAGACCACATGAAAAGAATCTTGGTGCAACACCACGTCGAGGTTGCCCCTGAGCAGTGCTTGTAATGTTGGATATATGATACAAGCACACTTGTAATGTTGGATATGTATTGAAAATTGTTGCCAACTCACCCTCACCTGGATAGCCCAGGCAAGCCCGCTCTCGTCAGATCTTGGAGCAAAGCAGGGTTGACTCTGGCAAGTACTTGGATGGGAGACCTCCTTGGAATACCAGCAGACAGGAGGTGGGGGCAGGCTTTATTCAGACACCTCTCTGAATATCCTCCAGGCCCCCAGTAGGGGTCAGTCACCAGAGGTCACCATGACTTCCAGGTATGCACATGCATACACACACATGCACATATAAAAATGGAAGGAGGAGGAGGAGGAGGAGATTGGATTTATACCCCGCCCTTCACTTGGAGTCTCAGAAGACCCCTCTCGGAATATCCTCCAGGCCCCCAGTAGGGGTCAGTCACCAGAGGTCACCATGACTTCCAGGTATGCACATGCATACACACACATGCACATATAAAAATGGAAGGAGGAGGAGGAGGAGGAGGAGGAGG
>NW_015163161.1:217676-217892 GCF_001447785.1 Gekko japonicus
CGAATGGTCAGGCGGAAAGAATGGTAAGAACCACCAAAGAAGCACTGAGTAAATTGGTTTATGGTGACTGGGGGGTAAAGCTAGCTTCGTTCTTGCTCAGACAGCATGTTACCCCGTGTTCAGCAACTGGCCGCAGTCCGGCCGAAATGCTGATGGGCCGGAGGCTGGCAACTCTATTAGATAGGTTGCACCCGGACCTGAATGACCTTAAACCAC
>NW_015163161.1:218118-254319 GCF_001447785.1 Gekko japonicus
CGAACGTAACGGATGGAAGTGTTCCTGACTCTGCGGTCCCAGAGTCGAACGAAGTGCCACTGATGGAAATGTGCCCTGAGCCTAGTCCACCTAGGAGGTCTCAGAGAACGAGAAGAGCACCTTCCTACCTAAGTGATTATGATTGTTCGTAGTTGTGTTTTTGCTTAGGGGGGAGGGATTTGTAATGTATTCAGATGCTGCCCTGAATGCATTAGGAGAGATTATGATTGTTCGGTTGTGTTTTTGCTTAGGGGGGAGGGATTTGTAATGTATTCAGATGCTGCCCTGAATGCATTAGGAGATATGTGAATCCTCCCATAGAGAAGCCATGCAAAGCTTCAAACTTTCGGCAGGGATTCGCGCCGAAAAGTATTGTGGCCAATCAGATTTGAATGTATGTAAGCGGGACCGCTTATGATTGGTCGTTCATGCACACAACCTGATAGGTTGGTTTAATGTACAGTAGGTGTGGCTACATTAGCCCGGAGTGTTTAAATACCGAGCAGCTGAAATGGACAAGCTGTTCGGGCTATGAGGAGTTGTACCGTGTCAGAAGAAGTCGATTGAAAGAGCTGAATAAACTTGAGTTTTGCTGAATCACTCTCTGACTATTATTGTTAAGCACGGACTTAACAGTTCTCCCAGATTAGAGAGAGAGAGAGAGAGAACTGTTTCCAGCTCCACATGTACAGCACTGTACATTCATCAGCAATTATCTGTTAATAGCCAATAAGTTTTAGTACTTCATCCTAAGGTGTCTTATCTTAGCAATGAATGCACGACAGTGTTTCAGGGGAACAGTTGGATGTAAGTCCAGCAGCTCCTTACAAACAAGAGGTTTAGGATGTGAGCTTTCAAGAGTCAAAAGCCCCCTTTTTCAGACACGGTGTTTCAGGAGCGTGATTCAGAACATGCATACGTGGGAGAGCTGGGACACAAATTAAAACACACACTGCTGGTAGTCTCTCTGTGATGACTGGTGGTCTTGTAAAGACCGTTGTGATGCCCAAGATGTTGTGTTTGCATGGCAGCATTAGCCTCTTTGCTGCTCTGTAAGTTACCTTTAGCAGCTGCGGTGGCTCAAGTGGTTAAGACGCTAAGCTGCAGACCAGAAGGTCGGTAGTTCAGCAGTTCGAGACCTGAGTGCCGCATGACGGAGTGAGCTCCCGTCTCTGGTCCCAGCTCCTGCCAACCTAGCAGTTTGAAAGCAAGACATTGCAAGTAGATAAATAGGTACCACTTTGGTGGGAAGGTAACAGCGTTCCATGTGCCTCGGGGTCTAGTTATGCCGGCCACATGAACAGGGAAATGTCTTTGGACAGCGCTGGCTCTTTGGCTTGGAAACGGAGATGAGCACTGCATCCCTAGAGTCAGATTCGACTGGCTTTCAAGCAAGGGAAACCTTTACCTTTACCAGGGGCATGAGGATTCCTGAAAGAGTTTCCAACTCTTATACCGCCCCGCCCCCCGGAGGGCTCAGGGTGGTGTACAACACAGTTTAGAACACAATTTCACAGGCATATATGAAATTTAGTCTAATACTCATTTAAATTAATTCTTAAGAGCATTCTGATGGCATAAGTAATTATTAATTCCTCTTATGGGGGGGGGGCAGTTCGGGGCCAGATATGATGGTAAACCATTGCTATCCTTGATCATAGACCTGGTGGGACATCTCTGGTTTACATGGCCACGGATGTCACCAGGCGGAGAGTCCCACCAGGCAGGAGTCAGGGCTGAAAAAGTCCTGGCTCTGGTTGAGGATAGCCAGATGTCTTTTGGGCCAGGGACCACCAATAGATTCTGATTTTTTAATCACAAGGCTCTCTGGGGGATATACCAGGAGAGGTGGTCCCACAGGTAGGCTGGTCCCAGACTGTTTAGGGCTTTATAGGTCAAAACCAGGACCTTGAAGTGGATCCAGTCCTCACCTTGGAGCCAATGCAGCTGGCAAAGCACTGGCCGGACATGTGCTGTTGTTGGGGAGCCCATAAGCACCCGCGCTGCTGCATTTTGAACAAGCTGTAATTTCTGGGTCAGCTTGAAGGGTAGCCCCCTGTAGAGTGAGTTGCAGTAATCCAACCTAGAGGTGACCATTGCATGGGTCACTGTGGCTAGGTTGGGAGGGAGAGGTAGGGGGCCAGTTGCCTGACTTGGCAGTTGTGAAAAAGCCAGTCTGGCAACCTTTGCTATCTGGGCCTCCATAGATAGGGAGGCCTCTGGAATCACACCCAGACTCTTGACAGTTGGTGCCAGTGTTAAAGGCACACTGTCAAGAGCAGGGAGATGGTACTCTGACCTCAGACCCTGACCTCGGAACCCCCCCCCCCCAGCCACAGGACCTTCATCTTCAAAGGCTTCAGATTCAGATGACTCTGCTTCAACCATCCAACCGTGACATCCAGGGCATCAGCCAGATTTGATGGGACGGTATCTGGCCAGCTGCCCATCAACAGATATAGCTGGGTGTCATCAGCATACTAGTGACAACCCAGCCCGAAATTCTGCATCAGCTGGGTGAGGGAGTGCATATAGATGTACTATAGGGGAGAGGATCGCCCTTTGGGGAACCCCACACACCCTCTCTCCTAGCACCACCTCCTGTCCCTGACCCTGGAGGAAGGAGGTAAGCCACTTCAAGGCTGTCCCCCCAGACTCCTGCCCTGTGATGCAGTGGACCAACAGGCTGTACTTGACCTTGTTGAATGCTGCTGTTAGACAGAACAGCAGTGCTGACCCACCTTGATCCAGCTGTCTGTGGAGATAATCTGTAAAAGTAAAGGTAAAGGTTCCCTTGCTCGAAAGCCAGTCAAATCCGGCTCTAGGGTTGCGGTGCTCATCTCCGTTTCAAAGCTGAAAAGCCAGCGCTGTCCGAAGATGTTTTCGTGGTCATGTGGCCGGCATGACTAAACGCCAAGGCGCACGGAACGCTGTTACCTTCCCACCGAAGTGGTACCTATTTATCTACTTGCAATTTCTTGCTTTCGAACGGCTAGGTTGGCAGGAGCTGGAACTAGAGACAGGAGCTTACTCCGTCATGCGGCACACTCGGGTCTCGAACTGCTGAACTACTGACCTTCCACAGCCTGCAGTTCAGCGTCTTAACCACTTGAGCCACCACAGCTCCGAGATAATCTGTGAGGGCGACCAAAGCTATATCTGCCTCATGGACTGGGCGGAAGCCAGATTGGAATGGGTCTAAGGTCAATGTATCATCCAAGAAGTTCTGGAGCTGCTTTGCTACTGCGCTTTCAATCACCTTGTCCAGAAATGAAAGATTTGAGACTGGGCAGTAATTGGTAAGATCCAGTGGATCTAAGAATGGCTTTTTCAAGAGTGTCTCTTTTAATGCTACTGGGTAAACCTTCGAGCTGAAGGACAAGTTGATAATGTCCCTCAGGGAGTCCTGTATCCCATCACCACCAGCCTTCACCATCCATGACGGGCACGGGTCCAAGAGGCATGTGGTCAGCCTAATAGTACCCAGGGGTCCCGTTGTCCCATTGACATCAGCCTGAAAAAGTTGACTAAAGTTGTCAATTTCTGAATCCAAAGATTGCCACGGGGCCTCTAATATTCTTACTGTATCAACACTGGCAGGTAGATCGTGGCAGAGCGACAAGACTTTGTCTGCACAAAAGCTCATAAATGCCTCACAGCTAATAGCTAAATTACTTATATTTTGGGCTCCCTCATTTAGGGAGGATAGAGACCTAATTACGCTAAAAAATTGTGCCGGGCAAGAGCTAGTGGACATGATGGACATGATTAGCAGCTTTCACTGCCAGTTCATAGGATTTCATAAAAGACTTACCGATTGTATTGTGGAGTAGAACTCATTATATCGGTTGGGGCTATCACATACTGAGTGTACCTGCAACCCATCCACAGTTGTCATTGTGGATGGTTGTGGGAGTGAGAAACTCATTTTGTAATGTGCCAGACTCCTAAAGTAAGTTCCATTTTGCTCTCTGGCTGAGAAGGTGTGGGAAATTTCTTACTGGGATATCTACATATCTAATTTCCAACATGGCCCCCTGTGTGCGGATACTTATTTCTGCATATCGGGGGCACCTGGGGGGGAGGGAGATTTTCGTGCACACTTGGGGCAGTCCCCAGGTGTGCACAAAAATCTGTAAACCTGTAAATATTTGAGGGATACTTAAATCCCCCCAAAAGTGACAATGCTCTACGAACTCCCTCGCCTCCACCGCCGCTCTGGAGCTGGGGGGGGAGAGAGCAGCGAGGCTCAAGCGGCTTGCAGTCGCCGGGCCTTGCTTCGGAGCCGGGGGGGAAGAGAGAAACGAGGCCCGAGCAGCTTGCAGCTGCCGGGCCTCACTTCGGAGACAAGGGGGGGAAGAGAGAAGCGAGGCCCGAGTGGCTTTGCGGCGCCGGGGACCGCTGCCGGGGGGAGGTGGGTGGAGGAGATGGGGGGAACCAGCGGGATGGGGGGAACTTACCTCCTCCTCCTGCTTCCTCCTCTGCCTCATAATTGTAGAGCTCCCTCCCCCCGCGAGTATCGCGGGTCCCGCCCCTTGTTGATTATATTACTAGTTACTCAAGTAATCTTAGCATTGACATGGAAACTCTGTGCCAGAATTATATCATGTCTGGTGCTTCACGTTATATTTGTGGTAGCAATAAATTATCGTGTGGAGGCTCTGTCCTTTCTGTGTGGTGACTGTGATTTTTGTTCTGTTCCTGGTGAAAACAATGTGGTACCTGCTTGGACAATATTGTGTGACAATACTGAGGTCCACAGCAATGAGTGGTTGGGTGGACTGAACTAATCCATGAGACTCCTTCTTTGGATGGCAATAGCAGACACGATCCTGGTCACGATCCAGACATGATCTGATCAATTTAGGCTGGCCGTCCCTTCCATCAAAGAAGATTATTCTTCTGGTGTGCAAATGTCATCCATTGCTGTCTTCGTTCTTAGGAGCAGACTGCTGGAAGAGGGTAGGAGGGCACCTGTCCTTCCAATTTTCAGGAAAGATTGTAAGGCAGTCCTCCACCATTTTGGGCACCTTTATTTATTTATTTATTATTGGGATTTTTACCCCGCCCTCCCCACAAAACAGGCTCAGGGCAGCTTACAAGGGGCAAAGTCCATCTAAAACAGGATAAAAACAATAAAAACATTAATAACAATCACAAACAACATTAATACTCAATTGAAAGCAGGATGTTCCCCGAAAACATACTATGATGGTAAAAACAGTTCTCTGGGGATGATGTTGTCCTATAGCTGATCCCAAGCAAATAAGTCTGATACTATCAATCGCACAAAATTGTGGCACATCTTCCCGGGCCATCCTTAACTTCGATGTTGTCCACCTCATTGGTGGTGGTGGTGGTAGTGGCGGCCCCTATGTGAAAGCCTGGCGGAAGAACTCCATCTTACAGGCCCTGAGGAAGGTTAATGAATTTCATGTTTGTTCTAATGTTTATTTTTCTTCTAATTACCTTTGTTTGGTTTCTATTTCAGTTTAGTGTAGCGGTTCGGAACATGGACTCTGGTCTGGGAGAACCTGGTTTGGTTCCCCACTTCTCTACATGTAGCTGCTGGTGCGACCTTGGGCCAGTCATAAGTTCTTTCAGAGCTGTTTGCTCATGAGCGGTTCTTGGAAGAACTCTCTCAGCCCCAGCTACCTCGGGGGTCTGTTGTGGGGAGGGGAAGGGAAAGGGATTGTAAGCTGCTCTGAGACTCCTTTAGGTAGTGAAGGGTGGGGTATAAATCTAATCTCCTCCTCCTCCTCCTCCTCCTCCTCCTCCTCCTTCTGTTTGTTTCATTAGTTTCAATGGGAAAAAAAATTCTGGTCATAACTTCCACTCCATCCCCCATCCAACTGAGAGGAAATTCTCAGGAATTGCACTTCTGTCACATGACAATTTTCTCTGCCACCTGACAACTTCTTCTGCCTACCAAATTTCAGATGGATAGGAGAGAGTATCCTTATTGTATAGACCAGGGGTCATTTCCTGCAGGAGCGCACAAGAGCGGAGCTCCGGCAGTAAAGAGCCCAGGGGGCGGGCACATGCAACAAGCCCCACCCCCTGCTCCCAGCAGCCCTCAGTCAGAGCAAGAAACAGCCAGGTAAGTTGCAGAGCACTCCTCGCCCCCCGGTCCAAAACAGTCCAGTGGCACCTTTAAGACCAAGTTTTATTCAGGTACAAGCTCTCCCTCCTCTGCCAGGACACAGGACACACCTGCACACCCCCCCCCCCCAATAGCTAGCAATCCAAAACAGTCCAGTGGCAACTGAGCGGTGGGTGTTGCCTTCTGACACACTTCTGGTCATGTCAGGGGGTGTGGCATATGCAAATGAGTTATGCTAATGAGTTATGCTAATGAGCTCCTGCACCTCTTTTTCTATGAAATGACCCCTGGTATAGACAATTCACAGCCTCATTTATAGAGCAGGGCCAGGGAAATGTGACAATATTAATTTTTTCCCCCTCCTTCCCCCAGTCCTCAAATGGTGTTGTTGTGAAGTCTATTTTAAACACAAGAGGACATGGATGGCTGCAAGGGAAACTTCACCTGCCCAGTTACTCTACTGTGCTTGGTTGGCTTGAAGGTTTTCTCCCTGCCTAGTTGACACATTTGCTCAAAATCTGCAGCATCCATAAAAATAATCAAAGATAAGAGAGGGTGCCACGGGACGAGTGTATGGTTAAAGGAAGAAACATAGGCCTCCAGAGGCAGAACCAGTAGTTGTGCCCACAAGAGAAATTCTACACTTAACCAGAGTTCAGTTTCCAAATTGGTGTGACCCATTTAAAAATCACAATAATGAGCTACCGGCACAAGAGCGAAATCAGCCTGTGCTGCTTCCTCAGCACTGATGACAGTTTCGAAATCCTGCAGGATGTGAAGGATGAGAGTCCTTTCCATCATCCACCCTTCTTTAATGGGCCTTTTTCCAAATTGCCTAATTACTATCGCTAAGAGCAATATGTAGACATCAAGCCCGGGATGATGAGGAAGAGGGGAAGAGGGGGGGAATCAAATGGAACCGAGACTATATTTGTGCCATACAAATGAAGGATTAAAAACTGACTGCTTGGGGCGGCAGAGAGGAGAAGAGTAGCGCTTCAACCAACACAGAATTCCAGATGCTCTGTTGGAGTCCCAGGATGAGCAGTGTCAAGTGATGTCAAATGCTGCTGGAAGATCTAACGTAATAAGCCCAGCAAATAAGAAGTCCCTGCAGAAAGCAGGTGATTAGTGATTCTCCACAGGGCAGGCTCTGTGTTATAAACAACTCCGGAAGCCTGAAGGAGATTTCTTTGCGGGGAGGGGAGGCAAAAATAACTTGGAGAGCAGCAGGCTTGAAACTGTACAGCCAGTTTCCATATGCTGAGAACTTGGAGATGGTGATGAAGCGCCACTGATATACGCGGAGCTTTGCAAAGCAACACAAGCGGAGGGGGGGGGTAAAAGACAGGCCATGGCTCCGAGGAGCTTACAAACTCAGTTTCAACAGCAGAAGGTGCTGTTATAGGTGGGTCTGTGCTTAATAACAGCCAGGGTTTTGCCAGGGCCGGCTCACTCACTAGGCGAACTAGGCGATCGCCTAGAGCGGGCCGGCCCTTAGGGGCGCCAAACTGCACCCAGCCCTGTACTCTGGGAGTTTCTTGATTATTTGTGTTTTTCATTCTTCCTAAAATGCATTTATTTTTGAAAATTGGCGGCCGCACGGGGAGGGGGGTGCCAGAAGGGATCCCCGCCTAGGGTGCAAAATAAACTGGGGCCGGCCCTGGGTATTGCAATATGCAGGGGAGGGGCACACATGTATGCTTTGCACATAGAAGGTCTCGGGCTCATCCCCAGAAGAGGAGCAGGTAGAAAGTGATGTGAATTGGTTTCCAGGCATAATTCAAGGTCTTTACTTTCAAAGCCCCATATGATCTGGAACAAAGGTTGCCAGCTCTAGGTTGGGAAATAACTGGAGATTTGGGGGGGGGGTGGAGCCTAGGGAAGGACCTCCGCATGGTATAATGCCATAGAGTCTACCCTCCAAAGTAGTCATTTTCTCCAGGGGAACTGATTTTGGTTGTATGGAGATCAATTGTAATAGCGAGAGACCTTCAGGTGCTATCTGGAGGTTGACCACCCTTTTGAACTATCCTGACCACTGTGGTCATCTTTGGAGGGCCCATTTTGGGTGACCCCCACCTTCTGAGGTTAGGTGGGTGGCAACCTGGGAAAAGGACTTCTTGGTCATGCTCTTAACTGAAGGAATATTTCATTGGGAGCATTTGGCTATACAATCTCAGGAGAATATATAGTTGACCAGAGAGAAGTACCACTGGACATGTGATTGCACTGGAGGTTTCATTTGTATTTTTGCCCAGTGGTTAAACTTTGGAACAATTGTGTTCTGGTCTTTATTTCATATTTTGTATATGTATGTTCTATTTGCATTAGACCTCTGAGGAAGGCCTGTGACGGTCGAAACGCATTAGGTCTACTTCATCAGCCTTTGTATTTCTATATTTGTATATGAGGTATGAATGGGCCCTTATTTGTGATTTTAATTTGTGTTTGATAAATACATGTATACTTTTGTATGTTTCATAATTAGATTTTTAGAGTTGGCCCTCTTCCATTCTTGAGTAACCTTTTTAGGTTCTGAATTCTAGGTTTTAGGTTCAGTTTTCCCCTTTCCCCCTTTCTGTCCCTTGTGTTGCCATCTTTCTCCAATGAGCTATGTTCTTACACTCATTATAAAAATAGGTCTACAGTTGTATTCACTTAGCACAAACCAACAGCACCATATACATTTTCACTATATGTTCAAGGCCATAGAAGTCTTGCATAGGATCTGACCTAATGTGTGGATAGTGGATGTGTAGAGATTGTTTGCAGTGTAGAGAGCCAGTCTGGTGTAGTAGTTAAGTGCACAGATTCTAATCTGGGAGAACAGGGTTTGATTCCCCCACTCCTCCACTTGCACCTGGCTGGATGACCCTGGGTGAGCTATAGTTCTGATAAGAGCTGTTCTTGAAAAAGAACAGTTTCTGTCAAGAGCTCTCTCAGCACCGCCTACCTCACAGGGTGTCTGTTGTGGGGAGGGGAAGGGAAAGGAGTTTGTAAGCCACTCTGAGACACCTTTGGATAGTGAAAGACGGGGTATAAATCCAATCTCTTCTCTTCTTCTTCTTCACTATGAATGTATACAGTGTATATAGTGAAAGACGGGGTATAAATCCAATCTCTTCTCTTCTTCTTCTTCACTATGAATGTATACATTGTTGGAAAATTTGGTCAAAATAGTTAGATATTCAGATCTTGCAATGGCTCTTTGTTCACTGGAGATGAGGCATTTTCTTTCTGTGTATAAATCTTGTTTTTCTAAAGGGAAAGGTACATGGGAAATCTACAAAACAACAAACACTTTAAACTACATCCTTGCTGTTACAAGCACAACAGACAGACTGACCACACAGTTGGTAATGGAAATTCTTCTTTCTTCTTGATCCTAGAAGGAAATCACCTGAATACATTAACCAATGATTGTTAGTAAATACGCTTTAGTTTCTTGGGCTTTCTCCCCATTGGCTTTCTGTCAGGTTCCCTTCCAAGTCAGTCTAAACAATAGCAGGCAAGGTAAACACATTAACCCTATAATGACTGAAATCAGACCTTGCAACATACATGTTTCCAACATATGTCACATTCACTATGAAAGTGAATTGCTTGCAGTATGGATGTATACATTTACCATGGGTCCTTTCAGAGTGGAAGTTAACAAAGTATGTCAGAATCATAGATACCTGAAGTTCATAGTTCAATATTTGAACTCTGCTCTCTGGTATATTATGTAAATTTGCTCAGCAGTTTTTAAAGAATGGTTTCTATGTTTCCTTGGATGATGAGAGAACTTTGTCTAATTGCTTTTTGTATCTGTATAATCCAACGTCTATGGGTAAGAAAAACCTTACCTTGAGATATCTCACTGTCAAGGAAGACACTATTTTAGGCTTATGTTACGAGTGGATTAGCTGAATGCTTTTCTCCTTGCTTATTCTCTCTTTTTTATTAGAATGCATTGATTTATGAAAAGCTTTTTTTCTGTTTTTACCATCTTGGACAGAAGAACAACTGATCAGACAACACAGGCATATCCTGCTATTTTCATCTGCCAACTTTTTTGTTTAACTTTGCAAATATCTTTTTTCCCATGTTGCCAAAATAAGAGCAGATGGACAATCATAGAAAAATATGATATAAATGTGATTTGGGAATCGAAGGGAGCTTTTATTTTAGAGAATAATCAGGTTAAATTCTCTGTGCTGCAAGCAAAACCCATGTTGGAATCCATATCTCATGCATTTTGGGGAGCCTGGGTGAATTCCTACTTTGCTTCAAAGAGGAAATCCATAGATTTCTCTCCTTAACGAGAGAGGGAGAGAAAGAGAGAACAACCTTCAAACTCGTGCCGAATGAAGAATATACTGAATTGGTGAGGAAAATGCTGTGTTTTTAGAAACCTCTGTAAATCTAAAGACTGTCTCTAAACTGAAGCTGGAGGTTATATTTAGATGGCCCACCTAATATACCAGTTTACAGATCATTAATCTGTCAAATCTGTTGTTTAAAGGATAATCATTTTAATTAAGATATCTAACTTTCCATGATCTGTTGGGGTTATACAAGAGGCCACTGTTTGAAATGGTGCTGGACTTATTTATTTACAGGATCTATACTCCGCCTTTCTGCCCCCATCAGAGGGGGCTAACAGATCCAGGAGGCTAACAGATCAAAAACATATGTAATAAAACACACTTTAAAGGTAAAGGTTCTCTTGCTTGAAAGCCAGTTGAATCCAACTCTAGAGTTGTGGTGCTCATCTCCATTTCAAAGCCGAAGAGCCAGCGCTGTCCGAAGACGTTTCCGTGGTCATGTGGCCAGCATGACTAAACACCAAGGCGCACGGAACGCTGTTACCTTCCCACCGAAGTGGTCCCTATTTATCTACTTGCAATTTCTTGCCTTCGAACTGCTAGGTTGGCAGGAGCTGGAACTAGAGACGGGAGCTCACTCCGTCATGCGGCACACTCGGGTCTCGAACTGCTGAACTGCCGACCTTCCACAGCCTGCAGTTCAGCGTCTTAACTACTTGAACCACCGCAGCTCCAAAACACACCTTAAACACCATTAAAACCGAACAAGAGAACATCATTAAAACAATTAAAACCAAAGCGAAAATACATATTTGTGTGCATGAAATGCCATCAAGTCACTTCCGATGTATGGCGACCCGATGAATTAATGTCCTCCTGAACATCCCGTTGTTAACATGTCTTGCAACCTGAGGGCCATGGCTTCCTTTTAGAGAGTCAATTTTGGCTTATGCATACATGTACACATACAAAAGCATAAAAACAAAGTATAAAATATACAGTGGGAAGGAGGGATCGCAGATGGAAGGCTAGACAAACAGCAGTCAAACCAATAAAGTCTTCACCCAGTGGTGGTAGACTGCAACAAAGGGTAAGGATGGATTTCCCTGGTGAGAAAGTTCCAAAGTTTTGGTACAGTGACTGAGAAGGCTCTCTCTTGGGTTCACACCTGCTTAAATTGAGAAGGCAGGGCATCGGAAGTGGGGCATCGGAAGATGACTGTAGTGATTGGGTAAGTTCACAAGAGAGTAGGCAGTCCTTCAGGTATGCTGGTCAAAAGCCATGTAGGGCTTTAAAGGTCAACACCAGGAATGGCTAGCCAGTCGATACTAGCTATACCTAGGGTTGCCAAATCCCTCCAAGTCCCCAGTGGAGGGCTTTTGGGGGGGTTTCGGGGGGGCAGGGACAGCCCCAATGTGATGACATCGCACAGAAGTCATGTCACCACATTGAGGACTGGTGCCTGCACTCCAAGCCATGCATTCTGTAATGTATTCAGCCTGACATGCCCGGACTTGCCCAGGCTGGCCAGGCACAATTCCTCTGTAGCTTTGAGTCGAAAGACAATGGGTCCGTAGGATCCTAGCTGGCCCAATCAAAGGGCTAGGTCCCCAGCCGGGAGGCCAATGGGTCTCTCGGTTACTGTAAATAGCCTATCGGGAGTGGGGTGTGTGTTTAGGTGAGCTTGGTGGCGGGTTTTCTGAATGCATATAAACCGGCCTGCGAGCCGGTCAGTTGTCTTTGTTCTGAACTAAATAAAGGTATGCTTAGCTGAAATCACTCTCCGCCTGCATACTTTTCACTGGCGACGAAGGTGGGATCTACGACCTCATGAACAGAGACCCGGACGCCAACACGAGCACCGCATCGAGCTCCGATGCCGAGACCTCAGGGAACCGCTCCGCTTCGCATCCCGGCTCCCCGGCTACGGCTCATCGCTCGGCCTTCGCAATGTCCCTGCACCCTGCTGACCCCGAGAGCAGCAGCGCCCTTCGCAACGTCCCAGCCGCCGCCGCCGTCCCAGAGCCAACCCAACCACGTGGCTGCGACACAATGGCGACTCCCCAGAGCAACATCGTTGCCTTCGACATCTCCTGCCCTACCGAATGGGAGGCCTGGCTGGAGATCCTGACAAGCTACTTCAACTGCCAGAAAATCACGGATGACGGAATGAAAAAGGACCATTTCCTTCAGTTGTGCGGCATGAGTACCATCCTACTCTTAAAGGACCTCATCGCTCCCAAAAAGACAGCAGAAGAGCCCTACACAGCGCTGGTCCAGGCGCTGACGGACCACCTGGCACCCAAACCCACAAAATTCGCAGAGCGGATGGACTTCTGCGCGAGGGTACAAGGGCCAGACGAATCTGCCTACGATTTCCTGGCGGGGCTCCGGCGGGCGGCCACTAACTGCGCTTTCCCGAGTCTATCGGAAACCCTGCTGACCCAATTCCTGGTGGGCCTGCGAGAGCCCAAACTCCGGCGGAAACTGGTCAGCCAGAACGACCTCGACCTGGACAAGGCGGTCCGGGAGGCCTCTGCCTATGAGACGGCCCATCGAGACCGCCGCGCCAAGGCGGTCCACCGCACTCAAGTGATTAGCGGATCCGACGCCTCAGACAAGGAGGAAGTCCTACAGCTCCGCCAGCGGACTTCGCATCGACCCAAACACACATCCCCCCGGACCCACAAGGCCTCGCCTCCACGCCTGTGCGCCAGTTGCGGGGAGGACCACGAGCGCAAGTCATGCCGTTTCAGGAACGCGGTCTGCCGCTCCTGCAACAAAGCCGGACACATCGCCAAGGTCTGCCAATCCAGAGGACAACACCCGAGATCTGCCATGCACCAGACCACCGCGGAACCGCCCTTCGAGCTCCACACCGTGTCGTCCCACTTCCCGCAACACCAGGTCTGTAACTTGCCCCCCGATGGCCCTAACAAAATGCATGTGACGGTCCTCATCGAGGGAGCCCCCTCCATCATATCCGCGGACATGCTGTGCTCGCTGTGTCCAAAGGGGGGGCCACCACTGCAGAAGTCACGGGGTTTCCGGCTACGGGACTTTAACAAGAACCCCGTGGCGGTGCTGGGCTGGGGCAAGTTCAAGGTCCAGTTCCAAAGTTTCAAGGGCCACCTGGACCTACTGGTGGTGGACCGACCCCTCTCCAGCTTGCTGGGACTAGCATGGTTCGAGGCCCTGGGACTCTCCGTTAAGGGCATCAACCAGGTCGGGACACACGATTTTGGGGCGGTGTGCGCAGAATTTCCCCGAGTCTTCGATGGTACCCTGGGGCGGTTCACGGGCCCTGCCATATCCCTGGACCTAGACCCAGCAGTACGCCCCATCCGCATCAGAGCCCGACTGCCCCCGATCGCCATGAGGCCGAAGGTGGAGGCCGAACTTGACCGCCTGGTAGTGCAAGGAGTGCTCGAGCCAGTAGCATCGGCCCGGTGGGAGACCCCTATAGTCACACCGATCAAACCAAATGGGGACGTCCGCATCTGCGCGGACTATAAATGTACAATAAACAAAGCCCTGCAGGCCCATGCGTACCCGGTGCCTGTGGTAAGCCACGTGCTAGCGGCCCTAGCAGGGGCCCGGGTTTTCGGCAAATTAGACTTGGCCCAGGCGTACCAGCAACTGCTGGTGGACGCCGCCACGGCTGAGGCACAGACAATTTCGACCCACAAGGGGGCGTTCAAAGTGCACCGCGTACAGTTCGGGGTCTCGGTCGCGCCGGGGATCTTTCAATCTTTCATGGATTCCCTCCTTAAAGGCATCCCCGGAGTTCAGCCATTTCTAGATGATGTGCTGATCACCGCACCGGACCCCTTGTCCTTCGCAGACCGTCTGAGGGCCATTTTGCTTCGACGTGGCGCGCCTTAAAGTCAAACGAGAGAAGTGCCTACTTGGGGTGCACGCGGGCCCCCTGCTTCTTCTCCAAAACATTTAAAGGATTAAAGGAGAAGCGGGGTGGTGGTGGTGCACTCCCTCTCCCTCCCTCCTGCAAGATTCAAAGGGCCCTCCAAGCAGCTGATGGACCCTTTAAATCTTGCTGGAAGGGAGGGAGAGGGGTGTCTGTCAGGAGTCAGGCTTGGGGGTGGGGCTTCCCCCCACCAGCCAGTTGGCCGGCAGCAGATTGGAACCCCCAAACCTGGGGGAACCCCTGCTGGCACTTGGGGGATGACAGCCCTAGCTGCATCTGCCAGCTGGCTTCACCTGTCACCTGATCATTCGGCAGTAGGCCAGGTCCAAGAGCACCCCAGAGTACAGACCTCTTCTTTCAAGGGGAGCCTATTTCAAGGCTGGGATCACGATCCCCTTTTGTAAGGAGGGATGAGCTACTGCTTGGACCCAGTCGACCCTCAGCAGATTCAAGTAGCCAGGAAGCGCAATGGTTATACAAGGTGGTGGTCGGCCTCAGACTTCCAAGGATCCCTTCCACATCCTCAGGCTGAATAAACTGTACAGTATCTCACAGGGGTCATTTCATAGAAAAAGAGGTGCAGGAGCTCATTAGCATAAATCATTAGCATAACTTATTTGCATATGCCACACCCCCTGACGTCACCGGAAGTGTGTCAGAAGGCAACACCCACCCTGATGAGGAAGAAGTAAAGAACTATAGGCCCATCACACTATTAAATACAGACTATAAAATCTTTGCCAAGATCTTGGCCAACAGAATGAAAAGAGTGCTTTCAGAAGTAATCCATACGGACCAATCAGGATTCCTACCTAAGAGAAAGATACAAAATAATGTAAGAAATATAATAAACGTATTAGAATTTTACGAAATGCAACCTGGGAGGCAGCTGGCCTTAATTCTCTTAGATGCAGAGAAAGAGTATGATAATATAAATTGGGCGTTCATGTTTAAAAAATTAGAGTTATGGAACTGTGGGGCGAACCTTTATGCAATGATAAAAGCTATGTACAACAAACAAAGTGCTAGAATATTAATAAATGGCGAGATATCTCAAGATATCCAAATCCAGAGAGGCACAAGACAAGGTTGCCCTCTCTCCCCATTATTATTTATATTTATTATTGAGTCATTAATTGATAAAATCAGATCCAATGTAAGGATAAGAGGGTTGAGAGTGAAAGGGGAAGAACTTAAGGTACAGGCCTTTGCCGACGATTTAATATTCGTATTGGAAGAGCCAGAGCAGTCCTTGCCAATCTTAATAAAAGATATAAAAGAATTCGGACAACTAGCTGGGTTTAGAATTAATATTCAAAAAACCAAAATAATAGCTAAAAACTGCTCCCCAAAACTGATAACAAGGCTAAAAGAAATTTCCGAAATGGAAGTAGTGCACAAAGCTAAATACTTAGGTATTTGGCTATCTGATAACACCGCAAAACTGTTTGAAAATAATTATCAAAAACTACTTAAAGAAATCAGTATAGATCTGAAAAATTGGGAACAAAAACATATTTCCTTAATGGGAAGGATAGCGACTATAAAAATGAATATATTACCAAGAGTCCTGTTTCTAGCACAAAACTTACCTATTTTAAAAAATTATGAGTTTTTTAAGGACCTAGAAAGAATAACAAATAAATTTGTTTGGCAATCTAAAAGACAGAGAATTAAAACCAAATACCTACAGGATAGTAAAACTAAGGGGGGTTTTGCATTTCCCAATTGGCAGCTTTACTACCTTTCAGCTGCAATGACATGGATTAAAGAATGGGTTGAACTAAAAGATGAAAGAACTTTAGCATTGGAAGGAGCAGACCTGCCAATGGGATGGCATGCATACATGTGGTATGGAAAGGACAAAATCCATTCCTGTTTCCATACAAATATCATAAGAACAGACTTAATGAAAGCCTGGAACATTATAAAACATAAGTTTTACAGTAAGACGCCTCTATGGATCTCTCCACTAGAAGCTTTTATAAAACCCTCGGTAAGGACAGCAGAATCCAAAATAACATATGGCAGCCTCTTAAATGAAAAAATGGAACTCAAAAAAGAGGATTTGTTAAAGAAACAAAATATAAATTTAACTTGGTGGGATTGAAATATAATTAATACAAGATATATGATAGATAAAAAAGTAGGTTTTTACGTCAATCAGAATGAAATAGATAAAATTTGGCTCTCCTCCAGCGACAAATTAATTCAGAAACTATACTCTAAATTATTGGAGGTAGAATTAGAGAAAGAAGACATTAAAAAGCCAATGTCAACTTGGAATAAAGAGTTAGGGATTACCCTAAAGGCAGACCAATGGAACAAACTGTGGAGATCAATAAAATATATGAAAGCAACTCCTTATAAAGAAAATATTTACAAAATGTTCTACAGGTGGCATTGGACCCCAGAAAAAAATTGCTAAATGCTTCCCCCAAACCTCCAACCTTTGTTGGAGGTGCGGGAAAAATGTAGGTACATATCTTCATATCTGGTGGAGATGTGATAAATTACAACCTTACTGGGAAAAAATCCATAAAATCATAAGAGAAGTATTTAAACTTAATATCCCTTTAAAACCCGAAATATTCTTATTAAATATGATCCCGGACAGTGTTAAAAACCACAAAAAAACAATAATATACATTCTGACAGCAGCTAGGATATTGATAGCAAGGCGATGGAAATCGAAAGATATACCATCTGTTAAAGAACTTAAACATAAGATTCTAGATATTGCGGAAATGGATAAACTGAGTTTGGAATTAAACAACTATATACGACTGGCTAAAACATAAACGAAAAATATAAATTGTTAGTTAAATGCTAGGAAAATTCTGTATTGGAACTGAAAGCTTTTATTTTTGGAGATGTATAAATGACCAAATCTTGATTGTCTGTGTACGGATTTGTGGATTGTAAAGGTGAAAATTTGGAAAATAAATTTTCCAAAAAAAAAAAAAAAAGAAGGCAACACCCACCACTCAGGCTCCAGTGGACTGTTTTGGACTGCTAGCTATTGGGGGGGGGGGTGCAGATCTGTCCTGGCAGAGGAGGGAGAGCTTGTACCTGAATAAAACTTGGTCTTAAAGGTGCCACTGGACTGTTTTGGACCGGGGGGGCTGGGGGGAGCTCTGCAGCTTACCTGGCTGCTTCTTGCTCTGACTGAGGGCTGCTGGGAGCAGGGAGTGGGGCTTGTTGCATGTGCCCACCCCCTGGGCTCTTTACTGCCGGAGCTGCGCTCCTGCAGGAAATGACCCCTGGTATCTCAGGCAGCTGGGCAAGTTGGCAACCTGACACCACCTGATCCTGTCACTGCTAATGCAGAGTCCAAGTTGAGATGGATATGACTGATTTTATCTGCAAAATATTAAGCAAAGAGGTCACAAAGGGCCACCAAACTGTCCACCTCCTCCTGCAGGCCAGATAGTAACAGGTCTCTGACTACCCAGAACAGCAGCAGCAGCAGCAGCAGCAGCAGCAGCAGCAGCAGCAGCAGCAGCAGCAGCAGCAGCAGCAGAAGAAGAAGAAGAAGAAGAAGAAGAAGAGATTGGATTTACACCCTGGCCTTCATTACCTGAAGGAGTCTCAGAGTCGTTTACAATCCTTTTCTCTCCCCCTCCCCACAACAGACACCCTGTAAGGTAGGTGGGGCTGAGAGAGCTCTGAGAGAACTGCTCCTGAGAGAACAGCTCTGAAAGAACTTATGACTGACCCAAGGTCACACCAGCAGCTGCATGCGGAGGAGTGGGGGATCAAACCCAATCCTCCCAGATCAGAGTCCGCGCTCCTAATCGCTACACCAAACTGGCTCTCCTGGCCTACACTCTCCAGCTCTGTTGGGGTGCACTGTCCAGACACAATGGTGGTGGAAAAGTATTGTTTCTTTGCTTTCATCACTGCCATGGAATACACTTTAAAAATGAGCTTCAGCCCATGGGAGAGATTGTGTCAACTGCCCAGGTCCTTTCTCCATTCCAGAGGTCAACCAGGGCATCAACAGAAGCACCAGCCAAATCAACAGAAAAATCCTCTAGGGCCACTTTCATTCATCTGGCTCCAGGGCTAATAGAACCCTCAGCCCAGCCCTGCAGAGTCTAAGGCTGCGGTCACACACACGAAATAATCCACTTTTCATCCGCTTTCAGTGCACTTTCTGTTTACGAGACTCAACACAGCTAGTGAACAGTGAATCAGAAGTCAGAAGAAAGTCAGAAGAAATCAGAACGAGATGAGAACATAGAGCAACAGGCTCTCTTTTAAATAATCCGGGCTTAGGTAGCCACGCCCACATGTCAGCTAACAACCAATAACTATTTACAGATAAGGTCCAATCAGAGTGCTTCCCTCCAGAACATAGCGCAGCTCTGATTGGTCTATTTACAATCCTGGTTCAGACTTGAGCTTAACATCGTTTTCAATGCACAACACTTTCCAAGTGGATTTTTACTGTGTGAACTGGCAGAATCCAGTTGGAAAGTGCATTGGAAGTGGATTGAAAGTGGATTATTTCATGTGTGTGACCGCAGCCTTGGTATCCTTGTAAGTCTAAACTCGAGAAAATAGTGATCTGCCCACGGCGAAGGCACTGCCATCAATCCCTCCACTCTCAGATCACATTCATCCTGCCCAGAACAAAATACCGAATACAGAAGTGTGACCTGCGCAACGTGTAGGACCAGTTATTCCCTGAGACAGGCCCATGGCTGTCGGGGAGGCCATGAAATCCTGAGCGGCTCCGAACAAGACAGTCTCAGCATGGATGTTGGTGCCCTCCAGGACAACCAGACTAGGGGTCCTCAACACCATCCCTGAGACCAACTCTGTCAGCTCTTGCAGGGAGACTGTTGGGCAATGGGATGTGGGGTACGCCGACAGAATCCCAGTTTGTCTCTAAAGCCCAACATAAGGGGTTTGAAACCAGAAGTGTTCTGGGTAGAGCACCATGCCAGGAGGATGGAATCGTGATAGACTACAGTGACACCACCTTCCTGCCCACCAGACCTATGCTGATGTATCACTGAGTACCCGGGGGGGGGGGCACAGCTGGGAAATGCTGACCACTTCGCCCTCCCCTAGCCATTTCTCAGTGACGCGTGCCAGGTCAGTCCTGTCGTCCAGGATGAAATCCTGGATGGGTGATGTTTTTTCCTGTGACTGACCTGGCACACAGCAGCAGGATTTTATAGCCTGGCAGGCTGTTGAAATGGTTATTGACTTTACCTCTGCTGGAAGGAGAGTCAGACCCAGGCAGACCTTTGGTCAGATCCAGAGGGCTATTTTCATGTTCATATAATATGCTCAAGGACAAAAAAGAAAAACCTAACCTAAGGAACATTTTATTGGGAACATTTGGCTGTACAATCTCAGGAGAATATATAGTTGACCAGAGAGAAGTACTACTGGACATGTGATTGCACTGGAGGCTTCATTTGTATTTTTGTATTTCTTTTCTTTGCCCAGTGGTTAAACTTTGGAACAATTGTTTTCTGGTCTTTATTTCATATTTTGTATATGTATGATTGTATATATCTTTACATATCAGCCAACATGTTCTGTTTGTATTAGACCTCTGAGGAAGGCCTGTAAAGGCCGAAACGCGTTAGGTCTATTTAATTAGCCCTTGTATGTTTTTATATTTGTATATGAGGTGTGAATGGGCCCTTGTTTGTTATTTTAATTTGTGTTGAATAAATACATGTATATTTTTGTATGTTGCATATAATATCCTCTTCATTAAATCACAAATGTGCTCATGCAGTAACTTCAAAAGTGTGTGTGGGTGGGAATGAAACAGAAGTCTAACAGCTTTGCTTGATGCACATGGATATCATTAGATATCCATGTTTGGTGTAGTGGTTAAGTGTGCGGACTCTAATCTGGGTGAACTGGGTTTGATTCCCCACTCCTCCACTTGCAGCTGCTGGATGACCTTGGGCAAGCCATAGTTCTGTCAGAGCTGTTCTCTAAAGGACAGCTCTGGAAAGAGCTCTCTTAGCCTCACCTAACTCACAGGGTATCTGTTGTGAGGAGGGGAAGGGAAAGGAATTTGTAAGCTTCTCTGAAACTTTGAGTGAATCCAATCTCCTCCTCCTCCTCCTCTCCTCCTCCTCCTCCTCCTCTTCTTCTTGAAAATTGATAAATTCTAGGAGAAACCATTTGAAAGCTGATCAACATGATATGAAAAGCACTGCATTCAGGATGGGTTACTCAAAATTCCAGTGCTGGTATCTGAAGGTATTGAGAAAGCAACTGGGAAAATAATAGTGTTTTTTTTTTAAAAAAAAAAAAGGTGTAAAGATTGTTCACGTGGTAAGTGTACAAACATGTTGAGTACATCAACTGTCACACCTCAGGAAAGCGTTCTTATCCATCAGTGTAATACACTCAGAACAATTTTTTCTGTCCTATAATATCCAAAGGTTTCCTGAGCATTAATCCAACTGGGTATTGACCCTACCCCAAAACCCTAAAGGGAGAAATGTTGTCTTCTCTCCTGATTTAGGAGCCAATTGACTGTAGGACTTCAAGCAAAAGTTTGGCAAGCTTCCTAGAACTATTAGATCTTTGTCAAGACTACACCAATCAGTACAGCATTCTTTCTGTTTTGCAGTGAGGTGAGATGCCTACAGCAGTTGTTTCCCACATGGCTGAGGTAAAGTTTTAAATTTTGATTTAAGACAACTGAAGCAGTGGAGGATTGGTTTTAGGAACTCTTGCCCACCCAAGTGTGTGAATGGATTTTGTTATGGTAGGAAGGGGGAAATGGTGTCTTTCCTTGCTGGGAAACTCCCTTAACCATGGGTTCCCTGGAAAACACACTGGTATCCAAGCACCACCACTCAGCACCTCCTGAGAACATCTCAGAATGACATGCTGAGAAGACATTCTTCTAGTGCATTACAGCAGCAATAAGAAAGTGACAAACTAGAAACCCTAGAAAATACTTTATAATCAGCTTTGAAACACCCGTGCCATCTAGCACATGGGGAAGAGAAATACCCCAGAGTAGTAAATTGTACTAAGCAAAGCCAAAAAAAAAAAATTATTAAAAACAAAATACAAGGAAGATGCACAACAGCAGCTGCAGCAAACTCTAGGTGGCAGTCTTGAGCCTTAGTAAATTCCTAAGAACTTACACATTTACTTAAGCAGGCATGGGATAGAAGGACAAGTCCTCTTGTGGATTAAAAACTGGTTAATTAACAGGAAACAGAAAACAGAGAGCGAGTATAAAATGGGTAGTTTCAACAGTGGAAGGGGGTAAGTAGTGCGGTGCTGTAGGGCTCAGTTACTGGCTTAATTAGGTGGTAAAGGTAAAGGTTTCCCTTGCTTGAAAGCCAGTCAAATACAACTCTAGGGATGTGGTGCTCATCTCCATTTCCAAGCTGAAGAGCCGGCACTGTCCAAAGATGTTTCCGTGGTCATGTGGCTGGCATGACTAGACGCCGAGGCGCATGGAACATTGTTACCTTCCCACCAAAATGGTACCTATTTATCTACTTGCAATTTCTTGCTTTCGAACTGCTAGGTTGGGACCAGAGACGGGAGCTGAGGCCAGAGACGGGAGCTCAGTCCGTCATGCGGCACACTCAGGTCTCGAACTGCTGAACTACTGACCTGCCAGTCTGCAGTTCAGCATCTTAACCACTTGAGCCACCGCAGCCATTACTGGCTTAATTAGATCACCGCAAATCAGACTAGCAAGTAATCTAATTAATAGTAATCTAATTAGCCGAGATGCCTGGTGTGGAGGAGGAGGCGGGCAGGGCAGCAGGCAAGCTCTCCTCTCCCTCTTCGTTCCGCAGCCCATGTAGCCTCACCATTCCCAGGTTCCCAGCACAGCAGCTGCCTGCCGCAGCGGGAATGACGGGACCAGACCAGGTTGCTAGTGGCCTCATTTATTCAGCAAGGCTGCCCTGAGCTGGCCTCCAGCCATGGCCATCCCAGACACCATGCCGGATCCTGGCCCGCCATCCACTGGCTTTGATTGCCATCCACCAAAGTTCCCGTGCGGCCTGGCCCACCCCCTCAAGCAGCCCTAGCCTGGCCAAGGTTGGAGACAAGAGCAGTGAGTGGAGGTGGGGTGCACAGCCACCACTGCCAAAGAGAAACAGAGAGAGAAGTTACCAGGCTGGGCTGGCAGCACCTACACTGGCCTTGGGCTGACTGGTGCAGGAGGAGGAGTTGGCACTCTTGGGCAGTCTCCAGAATCTGCATGGGGCCTCACTGGCGGCCCCTGCCCTAGCCTGGCAGGCTGCTGGAGATGGCACCTTGGTGTTGCCTGTCACCCCAGGCTCCCAGGGGTAGGGAGGGACCAGGAGGGAGCACAGCAAATTCAGGAAGGGGCGTCACTCCAAGAGCCCTCCGGGGCTAGGGGTCTGTTCTAAGGTACATCATAGAGTCTGCTCCCTAAAATTACCCTTTTCTCAAGGGGAAATGAACTTTGTGGTCTGGATGTTAACTGTAGGGAGAACTCCAGATCCATCACAAGGCTGGTAACTAACTAGGCTTCCCATATTCTCATGGGGGGGGGGGAGGTGGAGATTTCCCCATCCCCAACTCTCATTGCCTGGTGGCAGTGTGGTGGCTGGCAGGAGGAGGCACATTGCTGTTGTGCAAAGGCCTTCTGTTACTTTCATAGAGTTTCTGGAGATTCCTAGAGTGCCATTACATCTATTCCCTGGAACTGATATAGTGACAGGACACTCCCCACCCAGACTCCCACTGATTGCCGTCCGTTGGCTGGCCACTCTATTGGTAACCTTAGATGAAAAGGACAAACATCCACATGTGACATCAAGATGAATTCCTGGGCATGATCCCTGCTGAATCTCAGAACTTATAGCCGGGCTCAGGGCTATTTTTGGGCAGGAATCACACAGAAACAGAGTTCAGGCTGGCTCCTGAGTTGTCCACGCCCAGCAGGAACTCATTAGCATAATAGACCACACCCAACAGCAGAAATTCATTAGGATTGGCTACATTAGGGGTGTGTGGCCTAACATGCAAAGGAGTTCCTGCTACAAAAAAAGCCCTGGGTTTTGACAACAAACAAGGTCAACAGAATAATAAGCAAAAGGTGGGTGTGGCTGGATGAGCACACTTCTGGTAACTTGTGGGTGTGGCCTAATATGGCAATGAGCTGTGCTGTCGGGGGTGTGGCCTAATATGCTAATGAGTTTCTGCTGTTGGGTGTGGCCTATTATGCTAATGAGTTCCTGCTGGGCTTTTTCTACAAAAAAAGCCCTGGCTGGGCTGATGGTTTGACTGAGCCTTGGGAAATGGCATCAATGGAACACAGCCAGAGATTCATCAGATTGGATGTCTAGTGACCTTTGTGGCATGTCTTAGAGAAGGGTAGTTGGCCACATTACACTTTCGTCAATTAAAATATTCTGGGCAATCAGGAGAGAATTTTTCTTCTCATTTCAGGAGCTGGTCAAGTGTGAGGTTTGCTCCTTATAATTTATTTAATCTTATCAATCTATTTTCCTTAATAATGAATGCCTTTTGAAGAAGGGAGCTATGCGTATGGTAATTACAAACTGCTCAAAATCTATTTCCTTTTATTCATTTTAAATTGACTGCTTTTTATTTCATCAAGAGCCTGCGTGCCCCTGTGTAATGAGGAATAGAATATGTAGAACTGGACTCTTTAATATCTTGTATTTTTCATATGCCGCCTAGTAAAGTGTGGGAGGAGAAAGGCAGGGAGGAAGGGGGGGGGGGAGAGACTTACTGCACTGCCTTAATGTGCCTGCCTGTGGAGCATGAACCCTTCCCTGTTGAAATTGCAGCTTGATTGCAAATTGCAAGTAGCACCCACAAACACTCAAAAAATGTTTTTTTAAAAAGAACACCCCAAATGGTTCCAAACTGGATTGCAGATGTGTTTGTGTGTCCATTCACACTCTGCTTTCCTGTGGCTATCCCTGTCTTCACCCACCTGACAGAAAACATTAATTTACAAGACAGTGGCTTTCCTTGGTTGTCTTGGATCCATCTGGGTTGTAGTCACACACGCTAAATAATCCACCTTCAATCCACTTTCCAACTGGATTTTGCCAGTCCACACAGTAAAAATCCAGTTGGAAAGTGCACTGAAAGTGGATTATTGTGTGTGATTGCAGCCCTGGGGTGATGTATGTCTATGTGTGTGCGCACCAATTCATTAGATTATTGCTCCCCCCCCCCCCATATTGCCTGCCTGATTCTCAAAACTGAGCATCACCATGTTTTACACTGTGTACATTCACACATTGCCCTCTGGAAACTGTAGTTCGATAAAGTTCTGAGCATGTGCTAAGTGACAGGGTTAATGCTACCGGGAATGTTCATGTGCAAAAGTAGCACGAAACACAAAACATATATGATGATAAATGATGCATGACTTGTCCATGGTGACCTCCGGCCTTATATAGTCCAAGCAAACCAGACTCCAAGTGAAGGCCGGGGTATAAATCCAATCTCTTCTTCTTCTTCTCCTTCTTCTCCTCCTCCTCCTCCTCCTCCTCCTCCTCCTCCTGTAAATTGTGAGTATACCTCACCAAGCATCTACCACTCCGGCAGCTGCCATGGTGTCCATTGCATAGGGGCGAATGCACTCAAATTGTGAACAAATCATAAATGCAATTGTAGAATATTTTACTCAAGCGAAAATGGTCTTGACAAGCAGGGGAATTTTCATTTTTGAATGTCTTAGAACACTTCTGCATTCTCATTTGTGTCACTTGTTTATTCATGTTGCTTCATTTTTCTTTCTTTTCCACATGTGTTTTACTCCCTCTATTGATTGATTTGATATTATATTGCTGTCTGTCCAGCACATTTCCCAGTACGGTAAATCTGCAGGGAGATATACCGGACATATAACAATGTAATATTGAGACAGCCACTAGGGGGAGCAAAACACATATGGCTAAGACCCCCTTCCCGAAGCAATAGAATGCAGAAGAGCTCTTGCAAGAACTGAATCATTGCCGAATCTGTGTAGCAAGTTCATTATTATTTCTTGGCCTCACAGAGGATCCTTTGGAAACACTTTTGATAGGTTAGCAGAGGCTGTGTCCTGTATTTCTTAAGTTCCTATCAGCATCTGATCATCAATTCATCTTATTATTTTTTTCTGTTCATATCCAGTCCTTCTGCCAATATGCACTCAGGTTTTCTTGGTATCCTAGAGTTTCAATACGTACAGCTCTGATCCTCAAACTATGGAAGACACAAAATGTAGTTAGAGTATCACAACAAACAAATCAGGAAGCCTCAGCAAAGCCAACTGACAAGGTTCTCACTATTATTCTGGAAATGTGAAGAATTTGCATCAACACTATAAAGCTCTGGGTCCACAGATAAAAACTACCAGAATAAGGAATGGCTAAGTATGCCCCATTGCCATTAAATACAAAGATCAATCTACAATCACCTCTGTGCCTTGTTCCAGAGATATAAGGTCATGTGATGTTCGGGCATGTCCTCAAACTACCAGTTCTCTAAAGCTGTGAAAAATAAGAGAATGTCTTTAAATTATAATTTCTATTACTACAACCAACACCAAGGATGCCCTAGTCTGTACTGTATTGGTGTAGACCCTGCCAATAACTACTGCTCATTCTTGCAACTTTTCAGTGACATCTCCCTGTACACTTTTTAAACATAGAATGACATTTTATTTGAATACCAATACACATGGCTCTGTAAAACGCCAACATGAAGCAAAACAAACATATCGCAAACGTATCACAGAATAACACATTCCTCTCCAGATAAGACACACAAATGTTGATTGTTGGGGTCCTGCCATCAAAAATCATACACAATGCTGGAGACTCAAATAAGTCACAAGACCACTTCTGACACTGTGTGATGTTCTCTTTTGGTTGCAAATCAGGAACAGGGTACACATTCAGATTCTTGCTCTTGGGTTCACACAGCAGAGATGGTTTATTTTTATTTTTTTAAAAAAATGTTTATTTAATTTATATCCCACCCTACACCACATGCAGCTTCAGGTCGGCTCACAACATTTAATAAAAATGATACAATATTACATAAAACATCAGTCACAACCCTCAGCAATCCCTGATGGCAGCACAACGATACCAACTACAGTGACTGCTGCAACAATGTCAGGGAGGGCACAGAACAGCTGGTACTGGTGCCAAGTAATAAGATTGATCAAGTTGAGCAGGGAAGGCCGGTGTCATTTTGCACATCTACTGCCTGGCAGAACAGCACCATTTTGCAGGCTCTGCAGAATTGTAATAGATCCTGCCGGGCCCTGATGTCAACTGGGAGTGTGTTCCAGCAGGCAGGGGCCAGGGCTGAAAAGGCCCTGACCTTGGTTGAGACAAGACATACATCTTCTGGGCCGGGGACTACCAAACAGTGCTGGTCAGCAGTGCAAGGCTCTTTGGGGCACATATGGGGAGAGACGGTCCTGTAGACAGGGGTCATTTCCCGCAGGAGCACACAGGAGCAGAGCTCCGGCAGTATAGAGACCAGGGGGCAGGCACATGCAAAAAGCCCCACCCCCTGCTCCCAGCAACCCCGGGTCACAAGGAGCAAGAAGCAGCCAGGATGAGATGACCACCCCCCCCAGAAAGCAATTCAAAACAGTCCAGTGGCACCTTTAAGGCCAAGGTTTATTCAGGTACAAGCTCTCCCTTCTCTATGAGGGCAGATCTGTGCCCCACCCCCCATAGCTAGCAATTCAAAAGAGTCCAGTGGAGCCTGAGCAGTAGGTTTTGCCTTCTGAGACATTTCCAGTGATGTCAGGGGCAGTGTTCCCTTTAAGCTGAGTTAGTGTGAGCTAGCTCACAGTTTTTTAGCCTCCATCTCACACATTTTTGTCTTCGCTCAGGAAGGAGGGGCTCCAGAGCAACCTCACTTATGCAGTAGCCAAATTGCTCGCTCACAACTTGAATGCCAGTAGGTCACAAAGTAGAATTTTTGCTCACAAGACTAAACAGCTTAGAGGGAGCATTGGTCAGGGGATGTGGCATATGCAAATATGTTATGCTAATGAGCTCCTGCACCTCTTTTTCTACGAAATGACCCCTGCGTGTAGATATGCTGGTCCCTGGCCACATAGGACCTTGAAAGTTAGTACCATAACTTTGAACCTGATTCAGTACTCAACTGGCAACCAATGCAGCTGGCACATTAAAAAAAACACACACATACATTTATTAGCAAGAAATTATGGGGATGACAGCAACTGGTTTCAGGACAAGGGAGCTCATGCGGTCTGCAATTCTAACTAGCACACAGAACTAAAGAGCAGGGACTCCACTAGGGATGTGCATGAAATCAGCTGACAAACTAAAGCTCATCACAAATTTTGGCTGGTTCATGGTTTGTGAAGTGATGTTCGTGAATTGAAGAACCACCGTGAACTTCCACAACTTTTGATGCAGTTCATGGCAGTTCGTGAAGAGCACAAAAAACAGCTCCAGGCCATTTAAACCAAACAACTGCTTTCTGATCCCCGCGGGTTTTTGTGGGGAGCAGAAAGCAGGGATCTAAACTTTAAATGGCTCACAAACCGATACGAACCAGTTCAGTTCACGAACTGGTATACTGGTTCGTGGTTCGGTTCATGGTTCGGCCACAAACCATGAACTGAACCAAACCACAAAAACGTGATTTGTGTCCATTGCTAGACTCCACCCCATGACAAAAGTGGTTCTTGCTCTCCTGGAGGAACAGCCATTTATGTGGCAGGAAGGTTTTAAATTTGGCTGAGAAGAGGGGTCGGATAGCAGCTAATCTTTCCTGATGGAGGTTTTTCATACCCAGTGCCCCCCCCCTTCATCCTTCTATAAATAAACTATGGCAGAGGTCCCCAGTCTTTTTGACTCCGTGGGCACCCTTGAAATTCTGATGCATGGTGGTGAGCTGAACCACAAAATGGATGCCAGAGGAGGTGGGGCCAACTACAAATGTCATGGAGTAAGATGTATGCATAACTCAACAGAGACTCCCATACCAATCAAATATCCATTGGTCAATCAGAAGTCCTGCCGGACAAAAGCCCCACCTGGCCTCATCCAGGTGTTGGCAGGCCTCATGTCACCCAGGGGCCCCATGTTGGGGATCCTATAGTGTACTATTTTATTTAAGATTTTAAATATATTTCATGTATATTTATATTCCACACCTTATCTTACTTTTTTACACCTGTAACAATAATCCAAAATCTCTGGTTAGATATCTGCATAGCATAGCTCCACATCTACAGGAGGGGCAAATTGCATTTGTTCTGCCAGAGATGCAAGATCAACATAGATCTAATCTCAGAAACAAAATGCACCAAGTTGTGAATCTTAAAAATCAAAGGCCTGAACATCTAAAGCATAGAAAATAACTCTGAAGATGCTGTTGGAAGTCTGCAAAACAGTGTTTAAATGCTACAAAAAGGAACACTTTCCCTATGAAGAAAGGTTAAAGCGCTTGGGGCTTTTTAGCTTGGAGAAGCAACAACTGAGGGGTGACATGATCGAGGTTTACAAGATTATGCATGGGATAGAGCAGGTAGAGAAAGAGGTACTTTTCTCCCTTTCTCACAATACAAGAACTCGTGGGCACTCAGTGAAATTGCTGAGCAGTCAGGGTAGAATGGATAAAAGGAAGTACTTCTTCACCCAAAGAGTGATTAACACATGGAATTCACTGCCACAGGAGGCTACAGCCACGGACGGCTTCGAGAGGGAATTAGATAAACATATGGAGCAGAGGTCCATCAGTGGCTATTATCCACAAGGTATAGATAGGAAATATCCATCTGGGGTGATGGGGGGGACAGTGGGAGGGCTTCTGGTGTCCTGTCCCCACTGCTAGACCTCCTGGTGGTACCTGGTATTTTTTGGCCACTGTGTGACAGAGTGTTGGACTGGATGGGCCATTGGCCTGATCCAACATTGGCTTCTCTTATGTTCTTAAAAAGCTGCCTGTTACAGGAATAACAGTTTCTTTGTGTGCATGGGTATAAAATGCTGAGCTTGGAAGATGGTCCATAAGGAAAGGTTAAAGTCTTTGTGGCTGGGGGCGGGAGCTGTATAAATCTATTTTATAAGCAATAGAAGCTAGAAATTCATCTTCCAGCCTTAGGAATGGAAACCACTTGATGGAATTGGTTAGTAGCAAGTCCGGGAAAGACAAAAGACATGCTTCTTTGCACAGTACATAATTAATTTACGTAATTCAGTGAAAGAAGCCATAGTGACGGCTTAGGTGTCGTTTTAAAAAGGTTTTGACAAATTTATGGAGGTTAGGACTACCTAAAGCCATTAGCCACATAGCTGATGATTCAAGGCAGCGTCCCTCTGAAGATCAATGGCTGAGGGGGGAGGGACAAGTGGCAACGGAGGGACCCAGGTTCATGCTGTGCTTGTGGGCTGCCTAGAAATATCTGGATGGCCACTGCTGGAAGCTGAATCCTTCACTTAAATGGTCTCCTGGGAGTCGGAGGCTTGTGTGTGTGTGGAGATTTACCAAGGTGACGTCTAATTAGGGTTGCCAGCTCCAGACTGGGAAATACCTGAAAATTGGGGGCCTGAGGAGGGCAGGATGTGGGCAGGAGGAAGATTTCAGCAGAGTACAGTGCCATAGAATTTGCCTTCCAAAGTGACCCATTTCACCAGGTGGACATCTCTTTCACCTGGAGATCAATTGTAATAGCAGGAGGTTTCCAGGCACCACCTGAAGGTTGGAACCCTAGATGTCCCAAAATTGCACTTCCAGCTGTGTAACCAGAAGTGTCACCTCTGTGTTAGCCCAACTGCTTTTATCTACAGCAGAGGGTACTAAATTTAAGTTGAGTTCTTGCCAGCTTTTACGGAGGTCCAATCAAACCCAAGAAACTCCAGTGACAGAGTCGAGACTGGTGTATTAAAATCAATTTTGTCTTTTACTGAAGGATATCAAGTCTCATTCGAACAATACAGATTCTCACACACCAGCAACCAAGTTCCTTTAGACATACAGCAATGGAAAAATAGTTCGTTTACTTTAGGAGGTAGGTAGGACAAACGATTTATATACTTATCTGACTCCAGAAGCCTCCTCTGTTGCCATGAAGAATGAGGGGTTGGACCTTAGAACCTAGGGATTCTTCTATTCACACTGCTAGAAACCAGCTAGCAAACGTGTGGACTTCTCTTGGCTGTACACACCAGAGAAATCAAAAAAGCATGCACCCAGGAACTAAGACAAAGAGCTGGACAAGAGGTTGGTAAAGAAGACAAAGGACAAAGAAAGGGGATGTGGCTAGCAAAAGCCTGGCACATGGCTTCTGCCTTATATAGGCTGAATCTTTGGGGTTGTTGGCAACTTTGCCATCCAAAGGATTCACCTGACTACTAGTCCGTCCCATCCCTAAAATCAGTGGTGCCTGTAGGTGAAGGGGCTGACCTGGGGGTTGGTCAGTGTTTGCAACTCTACCCCCTAACCTAAGCACCACCATCTGGTTAGATGTCAACTCTGCTCCAGAATCTCCTTTGATGTGTAGCTAGATATCAGCTTTCCCCAGGCCATCAAATAAACATTCCACAGGAGACAGCAATTCAGATGTAGAGCTGATATGTGGATTGCATGCTATCAGGTCTCTCCTCCATGGAGAGCGGCTGGTCTCTAAGTTGTGGTCTGTGCTAACAAAGGCCACATGTGCTCCTCTTTTTCCCTCAGGCCAGGATCTTTGTGTGTCCGTTGCCAGGTTCATTAGCATGATAGCAAGCAAACTTTTTTCATCCCTAAATCTCCAGGACAGCAAGCAAACTTTTTTCCCTCAGATGAAAGTCTCTAACTCTGACAATTCAAACGGTGTTCCCTGGACCTCTGGGTGTATATGTGTGAGCACAAGTCATAGTGTCAGCAATAATCAGTCCACAATTATGCAAATATCAGTTCATAGCTCATCATCTGTTTCGTGGGAAGCTCTTGGATTCCCCCAAAATTGTGTGGTACAAACCATAGAGTCTCAGGGGAATCCTGGAGTGTTCTGTGACATCATAATATCATCTCCTGTTGTGCAGCTGGAAGTGATGTTGTGGAGTTAGGGTTAAAACCTCCAAAGGAAGTTTAGAAAACTAGTAAAGGGCCAGAAGTTAAAAACATCAATAGGCATAGACAAAAGTACACATGTTTATTTCAGAAACATATAAAAACCTTGTAGGGGCCGAAGTAAAGCCTCATAAAATAACCAAAGTGACAAATGCACAAAAAGAGCCACATATGACATGACGTGTTTCGGCCCATGAGACCCTTCTTCAGAGGTCAAATAGTACAGAATACAAGATGCAACAAATCCCGTTACACTTGTAAAGCAGAAAACAATTGATATAGGACCAAAAATGAAATGCTGTATGGCGAAATGATGATGATGATGATGATGATGATGATGGTGATGATGATGATGATGATGATGATGATGATGATGATGAGGGGTCATTTCCTGCAGGAGCGCACAGGAGCGGAGCTCCGGCAGTAAAGAGCCCAGGGGGCGGGCACATGCAACAAGTCCCACCCCTTGCTTCCAGCAGCCCTCAGTCAGAGCAAGAACCAGCCAGGTAAGTTGCAGAGCTCTCCCCCCCCCGCCTGCCTTCAGGTACAAGCTCTCCCTCCTCTGTGAGGGCAGATCTGCATGTTCCCCCCCTCTCAATAGCTAGCAATCCAAAAGAGTCCACCCCCCCCCCCAATAGCTAGCAATCCAAAACAGTCCAGTGGAGCCTGAGCGGTGGGTGTTGCTTTCTGACACACATCTGGTGATGCCAGGGTGTGTGGCATATGCAAATGAGTTATGCTAATGAGTTATGCTAATGAGCTCCTGCACCTCTTTTTCTACAAAATGACCCCTGAATGATGCGGTGGTGGCAGCGGCGGTGATGGTTGCCAGGTCCCCACTGGCCACCTTCAGATGATGGGAGAAGTGTTGCCAGATCCAGGTTGGGAAACTCCTGCAGATTTAGGGATGAAGCCTTGGGAAGGGCAGGATTTCACTGGGGTACAGTGCCATGGTGTTCACCCCCCAAAGCATCCCTTTTCCCCAGGGGAACTGATCTCTGTAGTTTGGAGATGAGCTGTAATTCCAGGGCACCCCCAGGTCCCACTTGGAAGCTGGCATCCCTGTGTGGCATTACAGAATACCATTTTGGCCACATTTCCCCACCACTGCATGCCCATGACAGATAACATGCAGCCAAGCAACTGAGTGGGAAGGAAAATTGCAGAGTCTACACATTTTTTTTGCTCTGAGGAAGCTTATGGAGACAGGTGTTTGAGCAAGCCTGCTTGCAGAATTGTGACTTTTCGTGCCATTTGAATACAAGAATAAGAAAGGCCCAGGGCCCAAGGAGCATTTTACTGGCTATTGCACTTTATTTGCATTGGATGAAGCTTGAAGTGAAGAGGACCAAGCAGTGTCCTGCAATAGAGAAGTAAAAGGTAAAGGTTCCCTTGCTCGAAAGCCAGTCGAATCCGACTCTAGGGTTGCGGTGCTCATCTCCGTTTCAAAGCCGAAGAGCCAGCGCTGTCCGAAGACGTTTCCGTGGTCATGTGGCCTGCATGACTAAACCCCAAGGCGCATGGAATGCTGTTACCTTCCCACTGAAGTGGTACCTATTTATCTACTTGCAATTTCTTGCTTTCGAACTGCTAGTTTGGCAGAGAAGAGTACCGTGTTATTGGACTATTCCAAATGGTGAAGGATATTTGTGCCCATGTGATTTCAAATAAACGTATTCATATGTATCAAACACTTGAAAAAAAATCTGAACTGACTTTTTGTAATTAGATCGTGGTTGCTATTGTTTATTTTCTATTTTCCAATCCCGGGATCTCTCTGGTTACTTTGACCCCTGGAGAAAATGGCTGCTTTTTAGGGTATGCTCTAGCATGTTATACCCCACTGAGCTCCCTCTTCTCCCCAAACCCTGTCCTCCCCAGTTTCCACCCCAAAAATCTCCAGGGATTTCCCAATTTGGAGCTGGCAAGCTTAGGGCTCCTGTTATACTTGAGTACTTAAGATCCTTCTTACATTCACAGATTAAGGCAGGACCGCACCATGACATTAAATCTATCAGGCTGCAGCTGAATACAACTCACTAGAACAGGGGTATCAAACATGTGGCCCGGGTGCCGGATCAGGCCCTGGGAGGGCTTCTCTCAGGCCCACAGTGGAACTGGCTGTCTTCTGTTTCTTCTTCCAGTTCTGCTGCTACTGCGTCATCGTAGGTTTGCAGTTTACAGAGACACACCTGAACAGCATACTCAAGATTGCAACAGCACAGACACTTTGATGCAATAATTCAGAGCAAGAGGTGTCAGTTATCAGACACTGTTAAATAAACAAAATATTGCAAGTGTGCTAATGTTTTAAGCATGTTTTTATTTTAACTAAAATAATGTGTTTGTGTCCTTTATAATGTTTATATCCCCGCTACCCGGCATTACATTTATGACACACATGGTTCTGCCCAACAAGTTCTCATTTATGTCAGATCTGGCCCTCATAACAAATGAATCCAGCATCCCTGCTCTAGAAGGTAAGTAAATATCCTGTTTCAGCTGCATGCTGGGGTCTTTGAAAACCAAAGTATTGGGCAGGCCACATGTACAGCTGGCAGAGCTGGCATCAATTGGCACCCTGGCATAACATCAGAAAGTAGCTGGCGCGTATGCGGTGAAGAAAACGGAGCTGGAAAAGATTTAAAAAGTTTTAATGGATCCAATTCTTCTTTGCAGCTGTGAGGTCGGATTGCGGTCAAATATATTTATTAAACTTCATCTGATGCTCCGCTGCAGCACAATTGCATTGATTTAGTTACTGCTTCACATTCCAAAGTACTTTTTAGAGGCATTGAGGAACAAGGCTCTTTTAAAAAGAAAAGGAGGGGCCGGGTCAGTTGCAAGATGATCTCACAGAAACAACAAAACAGCATTTTAAGTGTTGGGGGTTGATGAGGGCAGAGGGAACACAGCTGTAATTACCAGATTTCAGTGGCTTTAATGTAAAACAGATGGGGGGGGAGAGTACCAACAGCTACTACGCTTGTATCAATCGCTCTTTGAACTGAGATAGCGAAATAAACGAAAGTAGATTCTTTCTCTGCTCTTTTTTTTATCACCATGCCTTTTCTTTTAAGAAGGGGGAAATCAGTATGGGGATTTTGTTTAAAAAGTAGGGATCAGGTAATGCCTCTTTGTGGTTTTTTTAAAAAAAATCTCTCTAGTAGCTTATATATTTTTAGAATATGAGATCCTTCGATGTGTGAGTAGTCCTTAAAAATGGTGCGTTTACCAAATTATATAACCACTCATCTCCACTCCAAACTGGGTTCATCATGGGATTAATAGTTTTATCACAACATTTGCTAACCAGTCATTGGTTATGGCAGCATGAATGCAGGCCTGTAGCCAGGATTTTGTGGCTTGTGGGGCAAATATTTTTTTCTGGTGGGGCTGGAGTGCTCAGTGCAGAAAGGAAAGCCATTTAGCCAATAGAAAGTTGTTCCTGGGATAGATCTCTACATTGCAAGCTGTCAACCATTTTAGATGACAGTTCTCAGCTGCTGCAAGTTAATCACTTTTGCCATCCTTAGCAACAATTCTGATAACAAGCTGGCAGGAAGCTAACTGTTAGCAAATTGCATTATTTTATTAATAGACGTGGAGAATTATGATTATTAAATGGCAATAGGCAATAATTATAGGACAATAACCTGTGTATACCAGAGATTGAGTTCCCATTAACCAGGAATAGAAGCTGAGGCTAGATTACTAAAGCAGTGATTTCTTTACTAAAGGATTCTCAAACATACAAACATAAAATCAAGTACACACACACACAATACAGGGCTAAGAATTGAGATAGGAAAAGTACAGAGACGTTTGCATTAGCAGGTAGTATCATTGGTGGGGTGATACTGTACCTGTCTGGTGAGATGAGTTAATTTTGCAGTAAAAAAGGGATAAAATAAGGGAAGGGGCCATGAGTTGACCAGCAACACTGTTGGAAGTTCCACACTGCGCAGGGAATGGAACCAGTAAGATAGGGTGGGGTTAGGAGAGGCAAAAACAAGAAAGAGAGCAATGGCACAAAGCTCTTCTTTTATACCCAAAAATCTGACCTGAGGCAGAGCTGCTTTGGTCACCTGGTCTCCAGGAGGCATTAACAAAACTTAAACTAAGAACTGGGCAGAAAAAGGGATTCATAGTTGGGCAGTCATACTGACACCTCTTTGGGGAAGGGGATAGACAAGGGAGAGAAGGAAGAGAACCAATCAGGTTGCAGGACCAGTGCTTTGGATTAATGACCAGATGGTTGACAGCTGCGTTATCTTGATGGGTAGCCAGACGACTTGATGGCTCGCTATTGTTGTTGCTGGGCACATCCTTTTGTTTTATGCTGGAGAGGAATACATGTTTCTCCCAGTGATGTTAATACATGAAGGGGGGGAATGCCTTCATGATGGAGAAGGGAGTTTTTCATGGTGTTTGTGCAGGAATGTCGTGTCCTTTCTGCAGATCATGGCTTCCCTCTGTGATCTGCTACTGTTTCTGTATGCATGGAGGTCAGGGCTGCTGGGCTGCATTCTGGCGCTAGTATGGCTGCGGAGAAGCAGGAGCAGGAGGCTTGTTAGCTGAATTGCTTTATTTACAGCAATTGGCAATTTAAAAATGGGTTCTTGCCAATTATACCAAGGTCCTGTTCTCACCAAGGGTTACCAGTAAAAGATTCGAGTTGGTTGTAGTTAAAATAAATGTCTTTTACTTAAAAATATGTCTCATACAAACAATACTGATGCACTCACACATTCAAACAAGTTCCTTAGAAATACAGTATTAAAATAAGCACA
>NW_015163161.1:254462-257229 GCF_001447785.1 Gekko japonicus
GCTCACACATTTTTGTCTTCGCTCAGGAAGGAGGGCTCCAGAGCAAACTAATTTATGCAGTGGCCAAATCGCTGGCTCACAAATTTAATGCCAGTAGCTCACAAAGTGGAATTTTTGCTCACAAGACTTCACGGCTTAGAGGGAACATTGGTGGTTACCTATAAGAAGTGGCCAATATTGTAATCAAAGACCTTACTCAGAGTATGGCATCTGGGCAGGTGTGAAACCTTGGCGTCAAGATGCTCCATTGTAGTGTTGATGAAGCTGGCCATTCTATTGAAAACCAAATGTCCATTTGGCAGGAAATCCCTTCTCAGGAACAAAGCAGTGATGGGTAGTACGTGACTACAACTATTTCTGCAATGGGGGCTGTCTCCTCTCAAAGCGGTTGTTTCTCATTGCTCACAATAATGGAGGTTTGTGCTTCTTCACCGGGCTGGGTAACTGTGTAGCTGAAACCTTATTTACATGTAAGGCATATGCAGGCACCTTCTATGTGTTGCATCACAACAGGTGACTTCATGTACAGTCTTCTGAGCCTATGTGTCTGTGTGCACAGTCCATTGTGTGTAGCAATAAATATAGTCCATAAAGCAAATATCAATCTCATTCTCTAACGGGCTCCTTGTAGTCCAGGAGTCCACATCTGGCTTGGCATGCTGCTTAGGCACAAGGCTCCCCTTGGCCAAAGTACATTCCATAGTCCAGTATAAGGGCACTGTTTTTTGGCTACAGTTCTGTCCATTGCCCTGACACACTCTTCTCACAGTTCAGCAAAGCAGTCATATTTAAGAGTCTTTAATAATGCCATCTGAAGTGGCTGCATGGCAACATAACACTTGGGAAGAAAAAACTCTCTTAAAGGAGACCAGTTTCTTGATACAGAGTTAGGAGGGATCCTAGAGGCCACCTACTCCAACCCCATTGCTCAATGTGGGAATTAGTCAACTACAGCACTCCACTCTGCTTAAAGGAGCGCACACGTTTTGTAAAAAAAAGATTGGAAATGATTGAAAAAAGCATTTACAGGAGAAATTCTTGTGGGGCTGTGCCTTTAAGAAAGGGAGCGGAGTCCCCCAAAGCCCCACCATAGCTATGGGCCTACATGTATGAAAATAGACATTTTAAAATTAGTGTGCTTTGGGTGGGGTGTTTGTATCTGTGAGGGAGAGAGAACTTGTCCAGCACAAGCCCCCCGCCCCATTGCCCCATTGCCCCATTCACAGATTATAGTGAATACAATACAATGTAATACAATGCAATCTGTATACAGTGCATGTTTGAGTAACTCATGTTACATTCAACGTATGTCAAGCTGAACATGGGACTGAAACCCCACATTTATCCATATACTGGTCCCTGGTTTCATTTGTGAACATGGGTTGGCTCTTTCTTACAAACATATGTATGCACACGTATGCAGGTTGCTACACACTTTCGCTATAACATAGGACCAGGGCTACTGCAGATCTCAGGATCTGGGGTGCTGGAATGGAGCAAATGTTCTTTGGGCTCTTTTTGTAGCAGGAACTCCTTTGCATATTAGGCGACACACCCCTAATGTAGCCAATCCACCAAGAGCTTACAGAGCTCTTCTGACAGGGGCTACTGTAAGCTCTTGGAGGATTGACTACATTAGGGGTGTGTCGCCTAATATGCAAAGGAGTTCCTGCTACAAAAAGAGCCCATCAGCAATTTTCCCATTGTAGCCCCGTTTCAAGCAAGTTTAGGGAAACAGTGTGCTACAATGCAGCTTTCTTGCTGAATTTATAATCTGTACTCTTTGTGTTCATGAACACTGTATTGTGACTTGTGTACCTGGGGCAAATGGCAACGGGTGATTTTCAGATCAGTATGGCAAGGAAAAGCATCTAAAATAACAACTCCTTTATTTAAAACACATTTGATAAACAAGCAGCTCTTTCTAATACCTTAATATACCATAAATCATGCAAATGGGTTTCTTCTGGATAAAACATTTTTTAAGAACAAAAAAAAAATTAAAGCCCCTCTGAATAGGTAGGAATAGTTTCAAAATAGAAGGGAAATTGACAATAATAGTATTCCATCTGTTCTCAGGACTTGCCTAGCTGGTATAGTTTTAACTTTAAAGGAAACCTAGATTTAACTGGTGTCTTGTGAAATAAATTGGAATTTGAAATTGGGTACAATATCCCCAGAACGTTGTCGTAAATATGGCAAAATATTAGCAAACTTCTCCAACTCGCCACCAGCACTTCTCTTTTGTACCAAAACAGCACTTATCTTTTGTTAGAATACTTAACTTTCATTAGCACAAGGGGGGTTAGCTGTGTCCTCCGTTAAGACTCACCTTGCAGCTAGTTTGGTGTTTGAATAGGTTGGAATAGTTTCAAAATAGAAGGGAAATTGACAATAATAGTATTCCATCTGTTCTCAGGACTTGCCTAGCTGGTATAGTTTTAACTTTAAAGGAAACCTAGATTTAACTGGTGTCTTGTGAAATAAATTGGAATTTGAAATTGGGGACAATATCCCCAGAACGTTGTCGTAAATATGGCAAAATATTAGCAAACTTCTCCAACTCGCCACCAGCACTTCTCTTTTGTACCAAAACAGCACTTATCTTTTGTTAGAATACTTAACTTTCATTAGCACAAGGGGGGTTAGCTGTGTCCTCCGTTAAGACTCACCTTGCAGCTAGTTTGGTGTTTCATGAGGGATTACAAGGTGGTTCCCTTTTCTCACATAAACTTGCCCAGCATTTCCTTAGGTAAAGGTAAAGGTT
>NW_015163162.1:0-24166 GCF_001447785.1 Gekko japonicus
TCACGCCCCCTGGTCCTGCTGTGACAACCGCTGCCGCCCTCGTTGTCCACCACACTTGGCAGGGTGCCCCCCACCCTACTAAGGGTGGGTACCCATTTATCTACTTGCAACTAATTGCTTTCGAACCGCTCGGTGGGTGGGAGCTGGGATATAGGCCGAGAGCTCACCTCGACAGCGGTGATGCTCGAATAGCCATAGTGGCTGCCGAGCGATGTTACTTAGTGCAGGCGTTTTACTGCCTGCGCCACCACTCTACCTGCGGCTCTGTGAAATAATCATGGAGCACATTGATCTTATTATTGATTGACCTGGCATTGACTAACACCTGTGTCGGAGAAGGGTAAATTTTCCTAGCCCCACAACCAACATCTCTGGGGATGGGATGTAGGTGGGAAGGAGTCTGAGCATTCCCATATCCTTGAGTTCTTCCATTCCAATTAAAGGAATAGCACATATGCCCACCGCTATATCTCCCCCACCCCGTAATCACTGGTATCCCTGGCCCTTGCATGGCCCCCCGTCATTGGTGCTGTCAAACCCAATTTCCAATAGCCAACAAAAGGCTGTACCTACCCAGCTCTAAAATAGCTTCTGATGCTTCAAGATGTGATCTGGACATGTAGTGTGGTTCGTTGTTGTTGTCTTCATATTGTTCTGGTTGTATGTGTGCATTAGACAGTGGACAACAACCTTGACATGTAGTCCACTGGTGTTATCACAGGTTGCAGATCAAGGGAATTCAAGGCAAAGATCTCAAAGACCAAGTGGATATCAAGACACATACAACATCCTCCACAAACACTCTGCTCGTCCTGCAAACATGCCATGTGCTGCTTCCTGACTTCAGGCCGCAGCTCAGTCCAGCAGTGACCATTTCACTTTTAGGATCCATCTTCAAAGGTGCCAGCTGCTAATCAAACAAATGCAACTTTTGCCAGCATTTCTCCCTTTGCATTCTGCCCTAAAAACCCTGTGTACTGGGAATGTCATGCATTGCACAGTTCTCTTTTAAAACTGATACCTTGAAACTTTATAACTTAAAATATTCAGAAGAGTTTTCCACCAAGAACTCGTGGACTATTCTTGCTTCTTTGTTGTTGTTCAGTCGCACAGTCGAGTCCGACTCTTCGCGACCCCATGAACAAGATCTCGCCAGGCCCTCCTGTTTTCCGCCGTCCTCTGAAGTTTGCTCAATTTCATGTTCGTTGCATCTATGACACTGTCTAACCATCTCATCCTTTGCCGTCCCCGTCTTCTTTGACCTTCAATCTTTCCCAGCATCAGGGTCTTCTCCAGTGAGTGCTCCCTTCTCATTTGCTGGCCAAAGTATTTGAGCTTCAGTTTCATTATCTGGCCTTCCAGGGAACAGTCAGGGTTGATTACTTTTAGGATTGGCAGGGTGATGTCTCTACTTTTTATCATGCTGTTTAGGTTCGCCATCGCTTTCCTCCCAAGGAGCAGGCATCTTTTAATTTCATGGCTGCTGTCACAGTCTGTGGTGATCTGGGATCCCAGGAACGTGAAGTCTGTCACTACTTCCACGACTTCCCCTTCTATTTGCCAAGGAGTGATGGGGCCAGATGCCATAATCTTAGTTTTTTTGATTTTGAGCTTCAAGCCAACTTTTTGCCCTCTCCTCTTTTACCCTGAGCAAGAGGCTCTTTAGGTCCTCTTCACTTTCTGCCATTAGAGTGGTATCGTCTGCATATCTGAGGTTGTTGATCTTTTCCCCAGCAATCTTAATTCCCGCTTGTGATTCATCCAGGCCAGCATTTCGCATGATGTACTCTGCATATATATTAAATAAGCAAGGTGACAATATACATCCTTGTTGTACTCCTTTTCCTATGCGAAACCAATCAGTTGTTCCATATCCGGTTCTAACTGTCGCTTCTTGACCCTTATACAGGTTTCTCAAGAGACATGTGAGGTGGTCTGGTACTCCCATCTCTTTAAGGACCTGCCATAGTTTGTTGTGATCCACACAGTCAAAAGCTTTAGTATAGTCAGTGAAGCAGAAGTAGATGTTTTTCTGGTACTCTCTTGCTTTCTCCATAATCCAGCAAATGTTCTTTGAATGGTCTTGCTTCTTTGGTGGAATCTAAACAGGCAAAAGGCAAATATGACAGTATTTGGGGGTGGATGCCAAAGTGGTTGCAAATTGGAAATGTGGAATGCGTTCATTTCAAAGTGAAATTTCTTATTTGCCATAGCTCCACCATGAAACTGGGTATACCTTTGACTAGTATATTCTCCACAGAATATTCTCCACAGTACTAGTATATTCTCCACAGCAAAATTCTTACCAATAGAATAATCATCTTGATTTTACTGATTTTAGATTTTTCAGGCTGTATAATGGCAGAATGTTGGCTTAACTATACAGTTGCTCCTGATGTAATTCTCACACTCTGTAAGGCAATCTCCATGCAACTAGGAGGAGGTCCAGGGGAGTTATGCAGACTGTAACGTGTTTATGCTCTTCTTTGAGACCCCCTTACATGTAACCTCTGTCGTGTTCTGAGGTGAGGTGTGTTCTGCTGCCTCCCGGCCTGCCTTATTTTTGCTGCCACCCACGGCTGCCTCGCCTGAGGCTTCTTAGCTGGACCTGAAGAAGAGGGTGGCCTTGTTTCAGAGGGTGGGACGACAGAGCAGTCGGGGGGGGGGCAGAAGGAACTGTTTTATTTAGATAGATTCAGGTGGGTTGCTGTGGTGGTCTGAAGCAGCAAAATGAAGTGTGAGTCCAGGGGCACCTTTAAGACCAACAAAGTTTTATTCAAGGTATAAGCTGTGCATGAAAGCTTATACCCAGAATTAAACTTTGTCCATTTTAAAGGTGCCACTGGACTCAAACTCTGGCTTTTTCTGCATCCGTATTTTGCCTCAGTTTCTGAGCGCATCCTGTTCTTCTGCATTCCCTCCTGCTTTCACTTCTGGTTTGTGTGGGGGCTTTTTGTTGTTCCTGCATTTGTTTTACAGGAATTTGCATTCAGACCGCTTCCAGCACACTGTTGCCCCGCAGCTACCAAAACTCCTTTTGCTGTGATTCTTTGTTCTCACCTGCTTTTGAATCACTAATCCTTTCTAAAGTAGAATTGTTTCTGTGGGTATTTAAGGGCTGCCCACTGCCCTCCCCCATTTCCAAGTCTTTCTCTCTTTAGGTTGACACTCCCTCCCCATTCTGTTTTCTTTCCCTCCTTCGCCAAAGACACTCCCCCACTCAGGCAAACTTTTAAAAAGCCAGAAAGCGCATAGGAAGGAATCAGTAAATATAAAGGACTAGGGGATTCCCTGCTCCCAAATGTGTCAGTTTTGCATGTGTGGGCCTGGATTTCCCCCCTCCCTTCCCTTTTTGCAGAATCAGGGAGGGGAGGGGTTGGATCTGCAGTTAAAAGTTTTGAAAGATGTTTTCCTTTCTCTTCATCTTAGACAAAGCAGCCAGTTAGCTAAAGAAATGCAGGTTTTCCTTGTAGATGCAGAAGAGGAAGAAGAACAGATTGGATTTATACCCCGCCCTTCACTTGGAGTCTCAGAGCAGCTTACATTCCCTTCCCCTCCCCACAAAAGACACCCTGTGAGGTAGGTGGGGCTGAGAGAACTCTGACACAAACTGCTCTTTTTCAAGGACAGCTGTGCCAGAGCTTGTGACTGACCCAAGGTCACATCAGCAGGTGCAAGTGGAGGAGTGGGGAATCAAACCCAGTTCTCCCAGATTAGAGTCCGCACACTTAACCACTACACCAAACTGGCTCCCAGTTTGCATACAGAATATAAACAAATCGGGGGGGGGGGTTGCAGAGGGAATGCGTGTGACCCTTAAGGCTTGATTCCTCAGATTATCTGGAGGTATTGTCAGCTATGCTGCCACGGGGGTTGGGGAGTTCATTCTGTGTCTTGTTAATGGCTATTGCATTCCTATCCCTGCTGTTATGCCTTTGCTGAAACACTTATCTCTACAGATGTGCAGGAGGAGGTTGTGTTGTCTGGAGAGCTCCTATGTACCGTGAGAGACTCCGAGTTCTCAGCTTTAGCCACCTAACGGTTGCCTGACTTATCCCACACGCGGGAGGGTGCCTAATTGGCCAATGCCGGGGGGGGGGCATACGAATACCCTATATCCTATTATGCTCAATGGGTTGCCGCCATTCTTAACAGTGCCTGTGTTACTGCATCTATAGCTTTGCAATAAAAGTATAACCGTTCCTGAATGCGTGTACTTCGTTGTTAGCTGTGGGTTCTGACAGGTATGCATCGCCTGGCAGAAGCGCGTAGAAGATTGTCGCTGGAGACCTCGCTATTTGAGACAGCTGGCTGTCGAATTGGGATTATTGTTCCTATCTTGGGTGATTTATATAGAGGATGACATCAGAGCACCTTAAATATTGTATGGGTTTTATTGTGGTTGTTCAATGTTGTTTTATTGTATTTTATCTATTTAATCTGGCACTAGCCGTATGTTAGCCGCCCTGAGCCGTTTGGAAGGGCGGGATATAAATCTAAAAATAAATAAATAAAATAATAAATAACATAAAGCTTCACATTAAAATCTAGAACTAAAATACACCAAAATATTTACATAGTGAAAACATCACACAGAGACCTTCAGATGAATGCATGTAGTGCAGAGACATGGCCTGATTCCTCCCCCCCCCGCCCCCCCCCGGGGCATTCAGCCTACAGGCCTGAAAGGGGTCCCCGTGCCATTCAGATTGCTGCAGAAAGTTACAGCTGAATATTTTACCAGTTTTCCCTGCGATTTGAATAATTCATTCATGGCAGACACACAACTTAAGTACTGCACTTTTGCATCCCTCTTCTCTCTTTAGCCACCAATTGGCACATAAGCAGTGTGATTTATAATTTATTTTGAAAGCTTTTTTACAAGACCCAAGAGGGGAAATCCTGTTTTCATCCAGCAGATCAAGTAGTCTTAGCAAACAAAAACCATCATGATTTTTAAAAAGTGCCCAAAGTCAGGAGTCTGGTTCGCTTGATGGGTACAAACCCTGCTTTACTGATTTAGTGATTTCACTTCATACACCAAAGAACTTGTACAATGCAGCTAATAAGACTTGTTCTCCTCTGAACCATGGGATATTTCCCATTGTAGGACGCTTGCCCAGTTATTTCTCCAAAATTGCGCAGAATTTTTACACTGGCCAGGTTTAATGTTTTACCCTCAGCAATTTTATTCGGAAGATTCCAGGGTATCCCCTTTGCTAATAGACTCTGCCCCTGTACAGGTCAAACTATTGAAACAGTGTACCACATCCTGTGTGAATGTCGTTATTATTCTGGTATCAGGCAACGTATTTTATCACCAGTCTTGGGTAGTGTTTCAGACTTTCCTAGACCGAATAAACTATTATTTCTTTTAAATAGCACAGACGAAAACATAGTTGAACTTGTGGCAAAGTTTTTACTGGCTGCTGCTTCTATACGTAGTAAAATTCTGTAAGTCTTCAACGCAGGGTATCTTTTAACAGAAATTGTATTTTATGTAGAAACTGAATTTTATTTCCCAGATACTATGTTTTTATTTCTGTGAAATGCCAATAAAGGAGTTGCTGTGTGTGTGTGGAATTAGATTCAGGTGGGCAGCTGTGTTGGTCTGAAGCAAGAGAACAAGGTCTGAGTCCAGACTGGGCACCTTTAAGACCAACACAGCTTCATTCTGGGGATACATGAAAGCTTCTACCCAGAATGAAACTTCGTTGGTCTCAAAAGTGCCTCTGGACTCACACCTTATATGAAATGCTAGTCAGAGGGTCTAAGGATTCCTACACGAGCCTATGCAGCACAGTTTCTCCAAGCACTTGTTCGTTTATTTAGTAATTTATATTATTTATAGTTCATCCTTCTCACTGAGACTCAAGGCAGAATACGTCATATAAGTCAGTGCAACCAGTAGGAGGAGGATACGTCTAACGAACAATGTAACAGGACTAGGATTTCAGAAATCTGAAACCAGAGCTGCGGTCACACACACTAAATAATGCACTTTCAGCGCACTTTCCAACGGGATTTTGCCAGTTCACACAGTAAAATCCAGTTGAAAAGTGGATTGAAAGTGGATTATTTAGTGTGTGTGACTGCGGCCCAGGTGTATTAAACATGACATGTTAATGCAAGAGATTACATATGTTAAGGATAAATATAATGCAGTGAGAGCAACATACAGCAACAGATCAAACTAGGGTTGCCAGCTCTATCGAAATGTGTTCTGGAGTTCATTCTGGTGTAATGCAGCCCTTATAAAAATGCCCTTCTGAACAATCCTGTTTTACACAGTTTGCAGGAAGCCCAAAGCGGGGGGAGTCTTCCTCCTGACCTCTTCCACAGGCCGGCAGGCAGGCAGGCCAGCCACTGCATGGGATGGTGGTGGCCTCTACAGGGAATGCAAGGGTCGTTGACCTTACCTGTTGGGAGGGTGACACTTGCACTAAGCTGCCCTTGCATTCTTGGGGATGACATGTAGCGATATGCAATTCCGCCAGAGCTGTCCATTTGGTTTGTAATGGCGCATTCTGGCATGCAAGCCATCCCTTGACGCTGCAGACATCCAGGGATGATTGTGCCTGTGCAGACTAGGTGTGTTATAAAGGGCACCAGGCTAGTGGCCGTGCAAAGTCCCCTCTGTCTTAGGTAACATGCAAAATACTTACAAACATTTGATTAAATATATGACTGAGTTCAGAGGGGCTGCGCACACACACACACACACACGCCCTGCCTGAAGGTGATGAACAAGTCCTTAAAACGTGATGGCCAGTATGCTCGGCTGTTTTTTTTTCTTTTGATAATTTGGTCAGAATGTTCCATTTGGTACAAGTAAACAGAACGTGTCACCCTAATGATTGCTTGCCTTTGCCGTTCACTAACAGTTTTTATTACTCCCCTTTTTAGATGTGGGTTTTTCCACGGCTGCCTCTTTCCCCCCCACCCGTCCCCTGCGGAGCCCGTGGCTGCCATCCGAGACAGCTGTGCTGCTCCGTATAAGTGGGCCCAGGGCTGCCACGGGGATCCTTATGGCTGTGAACGGAGACCTTTCGCCATTTTTGGCTGCCAGGCTTCTGAGGGACACTCCTTGCTGTTAGGATTCGATGTTCCTGTCTAGGCCTTTTTGAAGAGAAGCTGAAAGGTCCACGAATTGATCTTCGGCATATTTTTAACTGTGAAGTAGGGCCCCAGGTCAGTCAGTGCCACGAGAGGGGATTAACTCCCCCCTTCCCCCTATTTTCCTGACCTCAAATGGCTCCCTGGAGCTGCAGTTTTCCTTATTGGGGGAAATATACAGACAACTGCTGCCAGCTTCTAAACTCTGCATTCGTTCATTCATTCATTGAGAAAATGTCTATCCTGCTAGGGTTGTCAGCCTCCAAGTGAGGCCTGGAATTACAACTGAACTTCAGACTACACAGAGACCAGCTCCCCCCTGGAGGAAATGGCTGCCTTGGAGGGTGGGCTCTGTGGCCTTATATACCCTGCTGAGGTCCCTCCCCAGGCTCCCCCTCCCAAAATCTCCAGCTGTCTCCCAACTTGCACTTGGCAACCCTAATTCTTGACCCTCCAAAGAACCTGCTCCAGGCAGCTTACAAAATAAAACACACAACGCAATACCAGCTGTTGATAAGTTACAAATCTGAACACAGCACAAGAGGTATAAAGCACAGAATAGCTTAAAATGAATCTCATGAAACAGTTTCATTTTAAGCTATTCTGTGCTTTATACCTCTTGTGCTGTGTTCAGATTTGTAACTTATCAACAGCTGGTATTGCGTTGTGTGTCTTATTTTGTAATCTCATGAAACAGTTCTCAGGCTAGATGCATTTTAATGCATTTAAAAATTTTTTACTGTAAGCCGCCCTGAGCCTGTCTTGGCAGGGAGGGCGGGATACAAATCGAATTAAATAAATAAATATACAACATTAAAGGATCAACCCCTTAATTAAGTCTGGTGCCTAAAAGAGAGTAAGGTGGTCTGTGACAGGCGGGCACCAGGCAAACCTCAAAGAGGAGGGCTTTCCAGAGGCAAGGGGCCACCACTGAAAAAGCCCCGGGCACAGAGAGCAGGACTTAGGAAGGAGGTCTTGACTGGCGAGCTGGACAGTGTGGGAGGAGGCAGAGAGTCTCAAGGGCCAAGCCATTTAGGCCTCAGAAGTCTGAAACACTACTTGGAACTGTGTCCAGAAACAATGGGCAGCGAGTTTAGATCTTTCGGCACTTGGGAATTACAGCCCCTGTATCCAGCCCCCGATAGTACCCAGGTGGCCCCATACTGGACTGGCAGAAATGTCCCGAGGACTCTGCTGTCTCCGAGGTCGGGCCTGGAGATCTCCTGGAGTTACAACTGACCTGCAGTCTACCGAGACCGGATCTCCTGGAAGAAAGGACAGATCCAGAGGGTGGACTCTGCGGCGTCACACCCCCACGGAGGTCCTTCCCCGGCTTCACCTCCGAATCTCTAGGAATTTCCCAGCTCGGGGTTAGCAGCCCTCAGCTTCTCCTCCTCGTTTTGGTAACCAGTCCTGAGTAAGGAGGCCAGGGTCTTGGGGGCTATGGAATCTTCCCTCCCAAGGCTCTTGGTCTCTGCTGGCACGTGAATGCTTGTCCCGTGAATTAAACTCTGTTGGTTTTCAAGGTGCCCCTGCTGGACTCAGACCTTGTTCTGCCGCTTCAGACGAGCCTGGCGACCCCACCTGGATCTGTTAGGGAATAAGAGAGACATTTATTCCCTTCTTTGCATGGCAACTTTAAACTTGTACGAATGCTTGGGGGAGGGAGGAACACCTTTTAACTTTTTCTGTTCTGAATAGGATCTTTTAATGAAATATTTTCAGACTTTGATAGGTTCTTTATACACCTCAGACTTGGTGGCTGATCCAGGCAACCCCTCCCCCCCCGCAATTAAAGGGGCTTTGCCGGGGGGGGATTTGAGGAGCGGGGGGGTACCCTTGGCCCTTCTTGAGACGAACCTCAAAAGCAGCTTGCCAAATCTCCATCTGGCCAGTGGTTAAATGGAGCAGGTGGGAAGGGAGCAGAAAGGGGGTGAGTGGGAGGGAGGGGCGTGGCAGGCGTGGCAGGTGATCTTCCCGCTCCAGGGCACCCCTGCATCCACAGCAACAACATTTTTCACAGATCAGTTCTCCTGGAGAAAATGAAGGGGGCTGCTATGGCATCCTATCCTGCTAGGATCCCTCCTGTTTCAAACCGTGCCCTCATAAGAACATCAGAGAGGCCATGCTGGATCAGGCCAACGGCCCCTCCAGTCCAACACTCTGTATGTCACACAGTGGCCAAAACCCAGGGGCTGTCAGGAGGTCCACCAGCAGGGCCAGAACTCCGGAAGCCCCCCTTAGGCTCTACCCCAGAGCTCCAAGTATTTCACCCTGGAGCTGGCAATTCTGCGCCTAAGGACCCCTCCCCAAATCTTTAGCAATTTCCCAACCCAAAGTTGGTGACCTACTTTGGATATTGACTATACGTAGGAGTGATGCATCCCCACTGCTTTCTAATTGGCTAGAAAACATTTGACAGCCCCCTCTTCAGCTGTCACTCCACAGGTATATAAATGAATAATATTAATAACTGATAGGACGTCAGCAAAGGAGGGGGTGACCCACAAATGTTTCCATCAGATGCAAAGTGTGCCCCTATTTAGTGATGGGGTTACTGCAAAAAAAATAAATGTTTGCACCCCCTTCCCTAATCAATGTGCAAGTATTTATCCAAGGGAAAGGGAGGAAAGATCTCCTCTAACTTGGTACAATCCGTGAAAAGAAGCAATTTAAATTAGTTAACCTGCAGTGTGATGAACCCTCCTTTTGGGTTTGCAACAAAGACAAGGCGATCCTGATTTCTTAGGATCATATATGTGACCCTTCCAGAAAGCACGGCCTCATTCTAGGGCTGCCAGCTCTGGATTGGGAGATTTCTGGAGATTTGGGGAGCCATTTCAGCACCTCCAAAAGCACAATTCCACACACACCCCAGTGTTCATGAGTGGAACACACATTTGGTGTAGTCAAGTATTTCACCATTGCAGACAATGGCTCCTTCATTCACAATAATTAGACTCAGCTATTTATGGCTTGATTATTTGTTAACTGTGAAAGAAATCAGTAAATTTAACACACTGAACTGCCCCCATGATCCAGCATGGTGCTCTTGCTGCATATCTACCACTCGTCTGGATTGCCCCTTTGAGTCGAAAACAGAAAAGCCCACAGATGACATTATGAACTCTAAACTCTTACCTTTGTTGCTTCTGTTTTTACTGGCGTTGATTTGACCCAAACACCCAGATATCTTTATATGCTAAAACACTGAATGTAATAATTTTTTTTAAAAATCCTGCATGAAATCCTGGTTTTTCCATCGATAATTTTGCTTTTTTTTTTCATCATAGGAAATTAAAATGCATGACCGACAGCGAAACTCTTGCACCAGATTGGCCTTATTTTAAAACCATTGACAGAATATTGTCCAAAGTGTCTGAGCACAATGATGTGAAAATGCATGACAGTCAGCAGCCAGGCCCATCAACCTCCCAGACAGAAGCCTCGCAGTCCCCCTCGGCCAAGTCCACACCTCTCTACTTGCCATATAACCAATTCACCTACGAAGGGAGAGAAGAATTTTTCGAAGACGACCATTCCGAGAGCTCTTCTAGCTTGCTCTCTTATAAGTTAAGGTAACACATTTTACTTTGAGGTTTCATGTTGTGGGCCAAGTGCGGGATGCAGTATGAAGCCATGGTATGTAGGCCTTTTAATTGCTATGAAGGCCTCTTTCTGTTTTATGTGCATCCTTTGTCAGCAGAATCAGCAGAGTGATCAGAGTATTTACTATGAAAAATTTGAGCCAGTCCTGTCATTTACCTACCATTAGAGCAGGATCCCAAGAACTGTGAAACTGGTTCCATCACGAGGACTTAGAACAAAGTTTGAGTCCAGTGGCACCTTTAAGCCCAACAAAGTTTAATTCTGGATATAACTGTTTGTGACACCGGGTACAAGTGTCAGAGACACAAAGAAGTGTGCTTGCACACAAAAGCTTATATCCAGAATTAAACGTTGTTGGGCTTAAAGGTGCCACTAGACTCAAACTTGGTTCTATTGCTTCAGACCAACATGGCGACCCACCTGAATATCTTCATGAGGACTTGTTATTCTCAGGTGGCAGACCTGCATTGCAAAGCAGTCAGCTTTTGAAACCGAAGGAAATGTTAAAAGCCAGTTGTGATGTGACGGAGAGATGTCAGCCCGCATGCGCAGCCACCAGAATTGCCTCTGTAGGAGGTGTTGAGTTTTTTAACATCCATAATGTCCAGCCAGTTTATTGTCATGGCCCAGTTTTAAAATTTCCCCTCTCAGGGAACGAGGCACAAACAGCCTGTGTTGGCGATACCAGCACCTGTTGCCCCCCCTTGTGGGAGGGTGCCCTCCTTTTCCACTTCCTCCTTGTTGGCTTCAGTAAAGGCCGCCTTGAATTTTTCCACCCAAAGCTCAGGACTAAGCCCTCCCCTCCTTTGCCTGACTACGTGTAAGCACCCCCCGCCCCCGTTGGGTGGGTGTGAACACAGAATCAATTACTTCTTCCCTCTGACTGGCATGTTGGGGGCAATGTTCCCTCTAAGCTGTGGAGTCTTGTGAGCAAAAATTCGACTTTGTGAGCCACTAGAATTAAAGTTGTGAACGAGCGATTTGTCTGCTGCATAAATCAGTTTGCTTTGGAGCCATCCTTCCTGAGCTAAGACAAAAATGTGTGAGCCGGAGGCTAAAAAACTGTGAGCTAGCTCACACTAACTCAGCTTCGAGGGAACACTGGTTGGGGGAGGTGTGAGAGGGCATCAGCAAGAAAATTGGATTTCCCCAGAAGGGGCTTGAGTGTGAACTGAGACTTAGAGAAGAATTCCGCCCATCACAACTGTTTAGCATTGAGGCGTCGGGGGGGGTGGGGTGCATAATGCCTCCAGGTTCTTATGGTCAGTCCAGACCTCAAAGGGTAATCTGGCCGCCTCTAACCAATGTATCCAGGTGGTAAGGGCCAGCTTGATGGCAGCAGCTTCCTTGTCCCAAACAGCCCAATTTCTCTCTGTCTCAGAGAACTTTTTTGACACATAGGCAAGGGGGTGCAGGTTCCCGTCCTCCTCACATTGCAAGATTGCCCCCCCATCGCCACATCCAAGGCATCCACTTGTACTACAAAGGGTTTATTTTTGTCCGGGTGGCTCAAAATTGGCTCAGAGGTTAACAAAGCCTTCAATTGGTCAAAAGCCTGTTGGCACTCTGGGGTCCATAATAACTTACAGCCTGGTTTTTTTACCCTCTGGCCCCTTCCCCGTTGTTTTCAGCAGGTCTGTGAGGGGCAGGGCTTCCTGGGTGAAATTTGGGATGAAAGGTCAATAAAAATTGGCGAACCTAAGGAATGCTTGGAGTTGCCTCCTTGTTTGAAGGGGGCCCCACCCGAATACATCTTTGATTTTATGGGGGTCCATGCCCAGTCCCTTCCCAGAAATCCGGTAGCCCAGAAAGTCCATTTCTTCCCTGTGGAACTTGCACTTGGACAGTTTTACTGCACCACTTAGACCTCAGCTGGAATATCTTTTCCCCAACATGTGAAAGACATTAAAAATTGGGAAGATTCTGGCCAAAGCATCAAGAAGGTTAAAAAATTGATGTGGTGGCTCATTTTTTGCTTTGAAGACTATCATTGGTGATCATTTTATGGGATGTTTTCTTTAGGGTGATAATCTTGTGCTGAAGCAGTTGTGCTTGGTGAAGAAGAGTAGGTTTTTATCCCTGCTTTTCTCTGCCCTAAGGAGTCTCAAACTGGCTTCCAGTCACCTTTCCCTTCCTCTCCCCACAACAGTCACCTTGTGAGGCAGGTGGGTCTGAGGGAGCTCTTGGAGAACTGTGACTGGCCCAAGGTCACCCAGCAGGCTTCATGTGAAGAAGGAGTGAGGAATCAAACCTGTTTCTCTAGATTAGAGACTACTATTCTTAACCACTATACCATGCTTGCTGGTGGCAGTGTATGCAAGTCTGAAATTACAATACAGAGTAAATCTAGATTTGTTTAAGGGCAGAAGGGTCCCTTCTTCCCAGCCATATGGATGATCAGGAATGTAAGCTCTTACAAATCAGATTACTGTTTGGTATGCATGTGGGGGCAGGGATAGAGTCCAGATCCCCGATCTGCATGAACATATCTGGATGCTGGAGTATCCCTTCATTCTTTGCTACTGCTTTTAGAGTATTTCAACGAAGAAGAGGAGATTGGATTTATATCCCACCCTTCACTACCCAAAGGAGTCTCAGAGCAGTTTACAATCTCCTTTACCTTCCCCTCCCCACAACAGACACCCTGTGAGGTAGGTGGGGCTGAGAGAGCTCTTTCAAGGACTGCTCTTGCAGAGAACAGCTCTGAAAGAACTTGTGACTGACCCAAGGTCACACCAGCAGCTGCATGTGGAAGAATGGGGAATCAAATCCGGTTCTCCCAGATTAGAGTCCGCGCTCCTAACCCCTACATCAAACTGCACACGCAAGTGGAAATCCGTTTCCCTTTATACATCATTCCTTTCTGGAATGAAGTTTGTAGTTTTCAGTTCTTGCTGTGGTCTGTGCCCACCAGATGCTTGACAAACACACTGCTGCTGTTTCAGAAGACCCATTTTACAGCCAGGGTAATATGCAGCGATGGGTGGGCTAGGACTAGGCAGACCCAGGTCAAAAATGGAAGCTCACTGGGTGACCTTGGGCCCGCCACTCTTCTTCAGCCCAATGCAGCTCTCAGGGTTGTTGTGCAGACAAAATGGAAGGGAGCCCTGCATGCTTCCCTGAGCTCCCTGGAGGAAGGGCGGAATGAAAACAGATTAATCATAGATTAGCAAAGTGAACTGTTCCCATGTGGATAGCTACTGCTCCGGGGTACTGAAAGCAGAGTTGCCGGCTCTGGGTTGGGAGATTCCGGGGGTGGGGCCTGGGGAGGGCAGGGTTTGGGGGAGGGGAGGGACCTCAGCCACACAGCCCACCCTCCAAGGCAGCCATTTCCTCCAGGGGAACCAATCTCTGGCTGTCTGGAGATCAGTTGTCATTCCAGGAGCCCTCCAGACCCCATCTCACATTTGGCAGCCCTAAACGAAAGGCTTACCTCACGGTAAGTCGGTGGGGGTGGGGGATTAGGTGATGGGTAGAACAGGGCAGGGGGGTACGGGTGCTCAGTGTGTACACCAAATAATATTTCTAGGAGGGAGTGAGGTATGGAATACCAGACAGGTTTTGAGGAAAACATGAAACTTTGTACTGCACAATAAACCCTTCTTTATGCAAGAAAATGTTACAGACTTCGATGTAGCTCTTGAAATACCAGCTTCACGGCGAAATAACGAAATGCTTCACTTTTGCATTTCAGAGCTGAAGAAAGACCCATGAAGAAAAGGAAAATGCAAAGCTGTAGCTTTCAAAAAAAGAAACTGAAGCTAATGGAAGCGATGCTAGAGGAACAAAAGAAGCTGAGCAGAGCTATGGAAGAAACCTGCCGGGAAGTACGGAGGATTCTGGACCAGCAAAACATCATCCAGGTTCAGAGTCTGCAGTTGCAAGAACGAATGATGAACCTTTTGGAAAAAATGATCTCCAAAGCAAATGTTTAGTCTATTTTGTGACCATCCCGAAAGTACAATATTAATCTATTTTAGAGAAATTGCGTATTAGATAGGATTGCGTCTTTCTCAGATTTTTCCGGGCAAATTAAAATTGTTGTGTAAATATGCTTAAATGAAGAGTCTAATCAATGTAGGATATGAGCCATCTAGACATCTGGGGGTCTTTTCAGTGAAAGGAAATCTGGACCTGCCTTGTGAATTTATTTTTTGAAGAGGTAGAAACTGAAGACTGAGGGCAGGCAAATTATTACAAGCCTTAGAGGGAGAAATGTTTTAAGCTGATGATTTTGTACAGGCCTTAACCTACGGGAAAAAAAATTTCACCCTAATCCATGGACTTCCAAAAAAAGGTCAAACTAGCTCTCACCTTTAACAAAAAATATCCAATTAATAGCAAACTTTTTTAAAAAATGGAATGAAGCAGAATATGATTAATGCAACCCCCCCCCCCAAAAAAAAAAACCCTCGGAAGGATCTGCTCTGAACAGTTCACTGCCCTTGGTCTCGAAAGCAAATATGTCAGGTAACCCCTAATTTTCCTTTCTTAGTTTACAGAGTGAAGCAGAACAAAACAATGTCATAGAATCATACAGTTGGAGGGGGCCCTACAGACCATCTAGTCCAACCCCCTGCCCAATGCAGGACCAGCCTTAAAGCATCTCTGACAGATATTCGTCCAGCCTCTTCTTGCAAGCTGCCAGTGAAGGGGAGCTGACCACCTCCCCAGGCAGCTGATTCCACCCTGAACCACTCTGACTGTGAAAAAGTGTTCCCTAATATCCAGCTGATACCTTTCTGTGCGTAATTTAAACCTGTTGCTTCTGGTACTATCCTCTGCTGCCAACTGGAACAGCTCCAAATGACAGCCTTTCAAATATTTAAAGAGGGCAATCATGTCCCCCCTCAATCTCCTCTTCTCCAAACTAAACATTCCCATGGCCCTCAGTCCCTAGGCTGGACTAAATGGACATGGCTTAAAGGTACCCTCCTCCTTTCAGCAACACCCAAGATGCCGTCCTGTCAGTCACGTCACAGTGTTCAGTATACGTGTGGACAGAGGACAACCTGAAACTGGCCACCTTCTGCCACGGAAGCAGAAGGCAGAAATAGGCATTGGATGGGCATTGATCTTTCCCAGTATTTCCAGCATTATGTGGTCCATTTTGTATCTGCTGTTTCAGCCATATGGGCAGGAGAGGGCCAGTCCTATCTGAGTACTCCTGGTTTAGATCTGTAGGAACACCCTAGTTCTCTGAATGAGCACGGTCTTGACTCAGCGAGAGTAGCAGTCCCTAAGTCATGTGCAAAATAGAACATTGCCTTTAGGAGGCAACAGACTTGAGAAAAACAGGGACAGTTACCAGTCTTGTGCTGTGGAGGAAGGAGGCTGGCACAAAATAAGGGATGCACAGAACAACTTTAATAACTTTCAAGAGCGATCACACTTGGTGTCAGGAGAAGCACAAGAGCGATCTCACATGAGAGGGGGAAGACACTGATGGCAAACAAAAATAAGTGACATGAATCCAGTGAACTGGAATCCTTAAGTTGGACAGAAACCAGGGACACAAAAGGGTTACCAACCATTTCCAGTTTAAAGAGCATGAAATATACCTGCAGCCAATCCAATTATTTAATTTAGTAAAACAATATCTTTTAGTGGGATTTCTTCAGCTGCATGAACCCTAGAGATGTTGCCAGGGCCACCCCTGCCCATCTGTGCAAAAAGGAGTCGTGCCTCTGGGCCTCTTTCAGGCCTGGCTCCATGGGAAAGCCACTCACCACTCTGCCTCTCTACCGCGCTGAAGGCGGAGCTGCCAAGAGTCATCAGTGCCCCCTGCCAGGCCAGGAAGGAGAATCACAGCTTTCCAGACTCACCTGTGCAAAGTGGAAAAATTCAGGGTAGTGTGTGAACCCTTTGAGTTCCCAGTCTTCCCTAGCAAGTGGAAGGGGTAGGGAGAGGGGAAGGGAAACCAACCCACAGACCACATAGACAACATCTTCGGCGAGGAGCTACTGCTGCGGGACATGCTGGGGCCTTTCCTTCCCAGAAAGGAAGGGAAGCCTGAGGGGCGAGCCACTTCTCCAAGCCGCTGGAGGCTTCTCTGCTGGCTGGAACCGTGGTCGTCAAGAGCCCTACCATGTTCTGGACAGGCAGGGCTGGCAACATGACTAGTCATAATGACATGGCTCCTGCCTCCTCCACAGCTCCTTGCGCACTGTCCTGGAATAGATACACGTCCCACCTACATGGATTGAGTGTACTGCGTGTTTACATAACATATCTGCTGTGCACCTTCCATCATGTTCCCCATTCAGGAGAGCCACTACCAATCTTGTGTGGCTATTCCTGGACCCCTTTGCTACCAACTGTGTGACTACTGTTATGAATATCAGATCACCATGAGTACTAGATATGCATGCCAAAGGACAGTTCCTGTCACACAAAAATAGTGCTTGCTTTTATTATTAGCTATAAAAGAGTGGACAGAGCAAGAACCTTTAAATACCCTGCTTTTGTGTAACATAGGGTCAGGTCACACGGACATTTAGTGCGGGCTTCGCTGCTGATCCCTCGCACTTTACAGTTTCCTGTTCATATTGGCAAACCCGCCTCCCGCACCGAAGCGGGCTGAGTCCCGCGGTTTCCGCTCTTTTTATCCGCGTTTCCTGACACCCGTTGAAACAGGTGTTTTCCCGATATCTCGCGCTTTGTATCCACGGTTTTGGTATCTGGACAGCAATCCGCCGTGACCGCGCTACCCCCCATTTTTTGTGTGTTTCCGGTTTAAGTTATGCGCATGTGCAAACAGGCACTAGCTTTTATTTTGGTCTTTTTTAGTTTGTATGTACGCCCAAGCGCATGGGAAGACAAGCGCATGGGCAGGTTGTTTAAAAAAAACCAAACAAACCCAGCGCCGCCACGGGGACGGCGCGCTGTGTGATCAGTACTTCACGCGAGTGAAGCGGAAGACAGAGGGACCGTCTGACCACCTCCAAGCAATATAAAATGTCGCAGATAAAAGAACTGCGGGAAAATTAGTGCGGTAAGAGGTCCGTGTGACCGCAGCCATAATCATAAGCAGACCTTGAAACTGGGAGAACGTGCTCTGTCCTCCTGTCTCTTCTCCCACCTGACATCTTACAAGGCAATGGTTTCTGGAAGCGCCCGTGGAAAACATTCCTGAACTACCCACTGGAGCAGCAGCTGCTAAAGGAGTGTTGGCCACACTGCCCTGAGGAAACCAGTGGGATTCAGTTCCTTCTGCCTGCCCTGCCTTCTGTGGAGTCTGGCAGTAGTTTACAGTTATTACGTAGCTTTGGTCTGACAATTACGAAGGTTCTGCTAGAGACATGCAGAGAAGGCTGAAGGGGATCACAGAGTAACTCCTGTGTCAAAGTAAGTGTGAGTCTCCCTTTCATGTTTCTACTTAGCAGACCCACCCAAACCTTGTAAATTGGGACTGAGGCACTGGGGGATAGTTAACTCTTTCCTCCATGCCACTTTCCTGATCTATCACTTGACCATCAATGTCTATTCATTCTGCAGATCTGTGTATTGTTACACAGGAGGCTTTTTGCATAAACTACTTCCCCATATTGTCTGGGATTGGATAGACAGTCTTATTGGGGCTCCCTGCTTTTGTCCATGGGGTCACGAAGAGTCGTACTCGACTGTGCGACTGAACAACAACAACAACACTTTGTTGATATTGTGGGCTATGTGAGGTTTGCTTTGTGCTTTGGAGAGATTGTTGGCACTCGTTTGTAGATCTCTGTCTTTTTTTTGGGGGGGATGTCTTAGCAGAAGCTGAGTCAGCACCCAAGTATTGGGATTTATGGAAGCTGCCTTAGTGGCCCTTCCTGCCCTCTCCTTTTAATCCATGTTCACCACCGTGTCCTCCAAGCAATTCTGCACTAGAATCGAATCCAACCTTCTTTTTAATCCAGATTTTTCAGCCAGCTCTGGTGCCTTTGCTCCTGCAGCAGCTTCTGTGAAAGCAACAAGTTAGCAGAAAGGAGATCCATAACAGGGAATGGCTGGGCCGGGCAACTGCTGGCCTCGTGCAGCGGGGCGTCCAGCACCCACAGCCAAGTGGGGCAGTGACCGGAGGAAGCAGGAAACGAAGCGCCTGCCTTTCTGCTGGCACGGGCAGAGCCACAGCCCAGCTGCCTCACAACATATTGTTGATCTATTTGTAAAACGTTTGTGCCCCCTCTCCAGGGAACTTGCCCTAGACCAAGATATAATATCAAATGGGAAGCCAAGATTGACAGGAGAAGAAGAGGGGGGAAGTGATTCTACCGTAGGGAAAGGAGAGCAGATCAGATTTTTGTTAATGCATAACCGCATCAGAAGGATTCATGTGGACTTCAGACCTGTGACTTGACTAACTAGGATGCAGATCAAGTGTATAGTCACTCTAAATACCACCCCTTCCCGCAAATTAGTATAGAGTAGCAGTTTTAGGGAAGGGTGATTTAGATCAGGACAATGAAATCGGAAAAGGGAGAAGCCCCTCCCCCCAGCTTCAGAGCAGGTTGCCAGGGGGTTGCTGAGTACAAACAACCTCACAATATATTCTATTCACAGATCTCCTGTCTTCTTTAACCACTATTTCCTCTAAGCAACTAATTGTCTGTGCACTCCAGAGATGGTTAGCATCTGAAGGGAAGGAGAAGGTGAGCTACAATAAGAAATGTTCTTTGTCTGGCTATTCCCAACACTTTAAGCCGGGCTCGTGCATTGCTGCTTTTCCTACGAGGAGCCATAATGTGCTGCCAGTCGACTCAGAAATCTTTGCTCTGCTCTCCAGCTTCAGCAGGGGCCACTAACTGCTCTCCAGTTTTTGCCTTTTACTCAACATTCCATGTTCTTCCTGGGCTAGGTGTGGGGTTGTCAACTAGTCACAAATTGGCAAGAGGAATCTCGAGGGCTTAACACTGTGGGTTAGACAGTACCCAGTCTACCCTTCAGAGAAAACAGAACACGATCTGGAGCCTAAGGGCAGGGTAGTTGCTGTGGTCTGTGCATGTAGAGTTTAGCGTGAACATTTGTACCAGGCACACAATTGCAACAGAAGATTTTTTTAAAAGGAAAAAAAAGAATGTATCATGGCTACTATGACTAAAAATATGGCCACATTTATAAAAGATGCCAATGTTTAGGAGCTTTTAAGCCCAGCATGGCTACACATTCCCCCTTAGTGAGCTTTGGTCATTTCCTCCTATGTACAGTTTTCCAGCACATAAACATGAGCACACGTGTACCTCCTCATGCAACTAATTGGAAAGAATGAATTCAGAGCAAACCTTGTGAAAGAAGGCCCTTCTAAATAAAGAAGCATATTTGCATACATGTCATATATTGTGATGCCAGCATCCAGGTGGGACCTGGAGGTCTCCTGGAATTTCAGCTCATTTCCAATCTACAGAGATCAGTGTCCCTGCAGCAAATGGATGCTTTGGAGGGTGGACTCTATGGTCCCTGTCCTCCCCAGGCTCCACTCCAAATCTACAGGAGTTTCCCAACCTGGATCTGGCAGCCCTATACCCCATCCCCCACTGGTGGCCATGGGGCAGCTGGCAACCCTATGTTATATTGATCTGAATAATTTATTCCGAACAAATTGCTCATTGTCTCAAAGCAAAAAACAAAAAAGGAGGCATCCTATCTTACTGTTTGTGATGGACTGCCCTTTAAAAGCTTAGCAGTGCTGTGTAAACAGATAAAGGACTGTGAAGGGTTAATTCTTCACAGAGCCAGAGAGCCTTGGGTGACAGGCTGTTCCAAGAGATCTGATTGGTTAGCATCAGCTGAGCAGTGAAAGACTTCTGAACTGGATGCTGAGGAGAAATCAGTCTGATTCCAGCCCTAGGTGAGAAGAGTCGAGTACTGACTGCTTCAGAATTCAGCCTTGACTGGGAGCAAGTTTAACACAGACAGGAGAACTGGGGAAAGTTGGCAAGGAATTTTGGGAAGTAGGCAAAGACTCCCATTTGGGCCAAGGAAAGGGGATAGATCTTACACAGAGAGAAGAAAATTCACCACCCTGTCAAACACGGGGTTAGCTCTGAGGAGTGGAGAGATCCCTGGTCTGGTGTGGTTAGAAACTGCCCTTGAAGACCTTAACAGTCAGTTAAAAATTCAAGAGTCAGAGTCATAGAATCATAGAGTTGGAAGGAACTTCCAGGGTCATCTAGTCCAACCTCCTGCACAATTAACAAATACCTCCCCCTCCACACCCACAGTGACTGCTGTTCCATGCCCAGAAGATGACAAAAACCCTCCAGAATTCCTGGTCAAACTGGCCTGGAGAAAAACGGCTTCCTGACCCCAGAGTGGCAACCAGCATTTCCCTGGGCCTGTAAGAAAGGGCCATGAGAACTAAGCATGGAGGCAACCCTTCCTGCCCTCCCTCTCATGACCTGCCTAAGTTCACAGAACCCGCATTGCTGTCAGGTGGCCATCTAGCATCTGCTTGAAAAACTCCAAAGAAGACGAGTACTGATGTGATTCAAGAGAAGGGGTTTGGGTACTGGAAAGAATGTACCAGCCTTCTGGAAACTAAAAGTGTACTGGAATGTTTGGAAAACACTGGAACAAAAGCTTCTCAGAGTGTTTGGGAACAAAAGCCTCTCAACACAAACATTTTAGTAACTGTGAATAGCTTGAAACGCAAGAACTGAAGTCTGTGTACATACTGGTTTTACCTCAGAGCTATCTATATTGAGTTACTTCAGAAATTTTCAACCCCTGATTTCACCCTGACCTTTCCCCTCTATGCTGAATAAAATATTTTGTTAATTTGAAATATAAAAACTTCTTGAGTGGCATTTAAGTCATATAAGTTAAAGGGGGCTCCCATTCCTTCCCTCAGGTTCCTGGGCTAAGCAAACAGCCAAAATATTATACCGTGACAGGGTGGGACAGTCAGAGTTCTTCAGGAAAGAATAAAACAGATAACTAGGGCGTCTCAGTCACAGAAGGAAAAGAAAAATGGAGGGAAAATCTTGCCTCTGAGGGAGGGAAGTGGACTGTTCTTTTGACAGATCGAGAGCCAATCCTTCTATAGGCAATCACAGAAGCTCAGTATTTAGTGATGACTGCTAAGGTAGTTTTCTGCTCCTCATCTACAAGGAAAAACTGGATGATTTTTGAAATGATACATTCACATAACCTATTAATAGGAAGGACAAATACTTTCTCTCAAATCAGACCAGATTTCACACTCCAATAAAATATATTCTAAGCCTAAGGACTCAAGCTGATCAGAGCCACATTTACAAACTGTCTTAACAGGGAATGCCCGTGAATTGGCCTTCCAGTATGGCTGAGGGGAAAAAAATTAACCAAGGAAGCATAAATGCTCTTCTATAATGAGGGATTGTTAGGTCTGTTAAGTAACTCAGGATAGCACAAGAGAAAGGAAACTCAAAAGTAAAGGATTATTAGGTTAGCAGAGTGCTCAAGGCGCATAATGTGGCAGAGTCTGTCTGGTTCGTGCGTGCTGCAGAGAAACAAAGCCTTTTTTAATCTTTGCAAAACTAATATGAATCCTTTATTGTAAGGAATCCCATTTTAGATAAGAGAATAGAGAAGAGACAGGATTCTAATCTAGTCTAACTTGCTAGGATGGACAGAGATGCAGGAGGCATGTCCTGCCCTCGTGATGCCAAGATGGAGAAGTGTAGTGTGGAGAGAAGGGCTAATTTTGCACTAGAGCTGCCTCGATGTTGCACTGCCGTTTGCCCCAATGCTATTGGTCAATTTCACACCCGAAGCCGTGGGGCTGCATTTTGACTCGCGGCTTCGCCCGATTTCCCCTGCAGTTTCGTGAGCCTGTTTTTTGAGGATCACAAAACTGCGGAGAAAATCGGGTGAAGCCGTGGGTCAAATGCAGCCCAGTGGCTTCGGTGTGAAATTGACCAATAGTATCGGGGCAAACGGCGGCACACCATCCAGGCAGCTCTAGTGCGAAATCAGCCAAGGTGGCAGACCGGAAGCTGGGGGTAGCAATCTACACATCAAAGGGATAGTATCAGAGCAGTAGAAAGGAAGGATGTTCAGGGGCCTGGCCTATCTATCTCTCTGATTCTCTATAGCCACCCTCTGAAGTTTGAAGCTAAGAGACAGCTCCAAGTCCTTCACTTCCAACACAAAGAAGACTGGTGAGCATACACATCATGCCCTCAATAAGGTACTTGTTCTATCCAAATTAAGTTCTGAGGAGTTCATTTGTTTCATGATATCCATTTCTTTATCATCGAATCCTAACCACTAGAGTCTATTCACAATCTCCTTCCATGCCCCATATAAGGGCCTTCTCAGTAAGATTCAATAACCTGTTCTTTGAACTGGAGATTTATTTATTTTTTTGCAAGGTCCATGCATGACCTTCCAATGAATTCTGTGTCAATACAGCTGTAAGAGCAATAGCTGAAACACAGCTTGGTACACAGCAAATCTTGCAGGTAAACTGTAACAAAGGTTGATTGAATGATTCATTCACTGCCTCTATCAGGACTAATTTCATACAACTACTTTAGCACTGAAGACCTGAATAGGACCAGGTACATAAATATCACCTTGGGTGAAGAAGAAGCAAAAAGGGGTAAAGTGTGCCTGAGCCAGAATGACATATTTTATAAATCTATGCTGTATATAATCTTAATGTAATTGCCTATGTATATAAGGACCACAATTTATTTCAAGAAGAGGAGGAGGAGATTGGAGTTATACACCGCCCTTCACTCAGAGTCTCAGAGTGACTTACAAATTCCTTTCCCTTCCCCTCCCCACAACAGACACCCCGTGAGGTAGGTGGGCTAAGAGAGCTCTTCCCAGAATTGTCCTTGAGCAAACAACTTTGACAGAACTATGGCTTGTCCAAGGTCATCCAGCAGCTGCAAGTGGAGGAGTGGGGAATCAAACCCAGTTCTTCCAGATTAGAGTCCACACATTAACCACTACACCAAACTGGTAATAAAACATTATTTACAAATTATCTTACCTCTGGCTATAAAGAAGTGATTAATTTTCAGAATATCTAGTAAATTGGGGAAAATACATATAATTTCAGTAAACCACTCAGTATAAAACTACGTACAGCATGACTTACTGGGATGATTTTGCTGCAGAAGAAAAACAGATTTGTGTGTGTGTGTTCCACTTCCACAACACAGGTTGGATTTTGGGTCTGAGATAATACCAGCCTAAGATCTCTAACAATATAATGGTTCCCTCCATAGGAATGTTTTGGACAGGCCTCGGACGGGGCCGGAGCTCCCCGGTACGGCGCTCCGGCAGTGATGCGCTGGGGGGTGGGCACATGTCGAAGCCCCACCCCCTGCTCCCGGCCACCCTCTGCTTCCTGCCTCATTCAATCGCAGGAGGAGGCAAAAGCAGTAAGGTGAGTAGGCTTCCTCCCTCACCCCACCCGCCCCTTCCTGCTTTCTCTACTCCCCCCACCTGTCACGTGTGCCGCTCTTGC
>NW_015163162.1:24909-25638 GCF_001447785.1 Gekko japonicus
GCCTTCTGTGCTGCTGCTAGTCCACCAGTGGCTCTTAGCCACAAGGTATAGATAGGAACTCTCAGTGTGGGGCAAGTGATGCTCTGTATTCTTGGTGCTTGGGGGGGGCACAGTGGGAGGGCTTCTGGTGTTCTGGCCCCACTGCCGGATCTCCTGAGGGCACCTGGTATTTTTGGCTGATGTGTGACACAGAGTGTTGGACTGGATGGGCCACTGGCCTGATCCAAAATGGCTTCTCTTATGTTCTTATGTCTGGCGCAGTGATGCTCTGCATTCTTGGTGCTTGGGGGGCAAGAGTGGGAGGGCTCCTGGAGTTTTGGCCCTGCTGGTGGACCTCCTGAGGGCACCTGGGTTTTGTCCAGTGTTTCCTCTAAGTGCAAGGTAGCTAACAGTTTTTTAGCCTCCGGCTCATACATTTTTGTCTTAATTCAGGAAAGATGCCTCCAGAGCAAACTAATTTATGCAGTAGCCAAATTGCTCACTCATAGCTTTAATGCCAGACGCTCACAAAGGAGCATCCCGGGATGTGATATCAGAGTCATGTGACAGGAAGAGGGGGAGCTGGACCATAACCAACAGACCGAAAGGGCCAAAGATAAGAAACAAAAAACAGTCATCAAGAGGTTCCGGAGATGTCAGGGGGTGTGGCCTTATGACACACTTCCGGTGATGTCAGGGTGTGTGGCATATGCTAATGAGTTATGCTAATGAGCTCCGGCAGCTCTTTTT
>NW_015163162.1:25699-32805 GCF_001447785.1 Gekko japonicus
GGTGCGCAGGAATTCCCTAGCCTTTGGGCCAGCATTCCGGTCCTCGAACTGGGCACGCCATGCTCACATAAAAGCTTCCACACTCACCAGCTTCGGGCCCCTTGCGTTGTGCAAGCCCATATACCATGTGGCCACGGGCTCTCTCAGGTGAGCCGTGATTACATCCACTCAGCTGCTGTCATCCGGGAACAGGTGACACCATTTCCCCACAAACTTCATCACTCGAACCACAAAGTAGGACAACTCTTCCGGGTTCCCATCGAAGGTCACCTCAATTAGATCTTTTGGCCGGTGAAGGATGGGGCCCCTCCTGCTGTCTGGCCTGGGCACGGGTGCTGGCTCGTCCGCGGGTCCAGGTGCCAGGATTACAGGCGGGCTGGCGGGCCCCGGCCCTTGGGGCACTGGAACGGGGGGAGCCTCCTGGGGAGGTGGAGGGGCTGGCGCTGCTTGTGGCATCTCGCGCTTCACTCACCTCGCTCTTATCACCATGTGCAGTATGGCCAGGAGCGCGTCCTCGAATTCCCATCTCATCTGGAGCCGGTCTCGTTCCACAGCCTCCAGGCGTTGGGCCCAGTCAAACCCCTCCTCCGGAGATGTGCGGCCGCTGCGCACTTTCAAGCGGCCCGTCACCCACGCTCCGGTTGCCCCCGAACAGCAGGAAACTGGCATCGGGCTGGAACCCGATATCAAACCGACTGTCTGTGGCCCTTGGGTGAGGGAATACGTCTCCTCCGTTGAGTCCGGGTTGAACTGGCCCCACCACAAACTCCCCGGCCGATACAACTGCTCAGCCGGCTGCTGCGGGCCCCGGAACAACTTGGCCGTTGACATCTTCGACACAGTCCCTAGACTCTGGGTTGGTATCGGGGCCGTCACCAGTGGCATGGTGGTCACTGGTACCTCAGTCTGAGTGATAGGAACCTCACTCTCCGTCGTCTTAGGGACAGTTTTCTCCTCATCTTCGCTCATCTCGGCTTGAGAGATGTGAGGAAGTAGGGAAGAGGGGGGATTTCTAACAGAATGTCAGGACCCACAGTCAAACAACAGAGCACACGCTTCTTCAAAGGTTTTACTTTATTGTTAGCACTATGGTAGCATAAACACAGGCACTGTTAGGAATAACTTCATCATAGAAAGCTGAGAGAGATATAGGGTATTTGAAAGCACCCCCCCACCACCACCTATGGGCCAATCAGCCTGACCCCCATGGGTGGGAAAGAGGATCAAGGCAGTTAGAGCCGAGGCTGGAAAATGAAACTAATCCCACGGTTGATTGATGGGAAGACACTACACAGGCTGGCTACAAGGTCAGTGATAACGAGGGGGGGGGGAGAAGCAAAAAGAAAGAAATGTGGCAGCAACTGGCACACAGGTCATGAAAGCGAACCCGGCCCATAAACCGTATGGCAGCATAGCTGAAAACTGGTCATCCATCTCACCAGGCTGATGCATGGTCTCCCCCCCCCCTTGCAAGCTACAAAGTTGTTTATATGATAGCACTCCTGGAAGCAATGGCTTCAAGGATACTTTGTCTTCCCTCCTCAGGAGGCCACTTGGAAATTTGTTACAGGCGTCTAGCAAAGCTCATTTCCACACATTCCTTCCCCAATCATCCCCCCCCCTTCCAGTGTAAAGCAAAAGCATCATAGAGAATAGACATCAACATGGCAAATGAAGTACTGAGTTTGACAGTTCCACCCACACACTCTAAGTCCCCAACCAATCACCTCACTCGCTCACCTCCCTCTTTCACCCCCTTGTTCTTCTGAAATTTACCAAACATTTAAAGAAACACACACTTATAACTTGAAATCATTACAATCTTTATTTTTTTGAGCCCCCGAAGGGGATTTTTTATTATTTTTTTAATCAAACTACAAAACTACTACAGAAAAAAGGGAAGGGGGGATTACATATATAGGATAAAGCAAAAGAACCCACTACTAACTAAAAACCCAAGAGAGGAGATCCTCACTAGCTTAGTTACAGAAAATCTTCACTTCACTTAGATTATTATAAACTGAGTCAAACATTTGTATTACTTTCTTTTTCTTTAACTCTTAAATTTAACTGTCTAGAAACAGTACCCCCCAATCATCCCCTTTCAGAGTTCTCAAAGACACAATTCAGAGTCCTTCAGCCTTCACTTCTCCTTTCCTCGTCTCTTCTGCAGCTTATAACGACTTTTTGGAGCGGCTGCCCCTTGCTCTGACAGAGAGTCCTCTCCGGAAGAACCCGAGTCCAGCTCGCCACTAGACTTGCTGTCCTCTTCCTTTCCCCCCATCCTCTGGTCTTCCCAGCTGAACCCTTAGGAATTCTTGAGCTTTCAGAACAGAGTCAATCTTTTCTTTTTTATCCTTGATCTTAAAAGTAACGCCTTCTGGAAATAGCCATTTATATCCAATTGAGTTTGTCTGAAAAAAAAGAACAAGTTCTTTGCACCTCCTTCTCCGTTGTCTTACTTCAAATGGAATATCCTTTAGCGTTCTGATGGTATTTCCCCCCACTTTCAGGGGTATTCCAGCAACCGCTTTCAGGATTGCATCCCTCACATGCCTCTTCGAGAATCTTACGACAATTTCCCCAGGCAGATTATTTTTCTTTATATAGCCTGAATATGATCTGTAAACCACATCCATCTCGCTCAGCAGCGATTCTGCCTTCATTTCTGTCACTGGGGCTAGTAATTCCGTCATCACTTCTTTAAGATTCTCCCCCCTGTTCTCTGGCATACCTTGAAAGCGAAGAATCATGTTGGCCTTTTCCATTTGCACTTGCAGCAGTTGATCTTCCAAGGAGATTTGTTTCCTTTTTTTGCACTTTTTTCTTCACCTTCTGAGTAGTTGCAGCCACTTCCTTTATCTTCTCAGTATCTTGCTTCATTATTTGTATCATATCGTTTATCTGGGTTTGTTGTGCAGTAATACTTTGACACTAAATATAATACAAGTACAAAATTTATTCAGGTGTACACATTTCTTAAAAACTTAGACCCATTAAAAATATTCACATTCAGACATAAAAAACTTCTCAACACTCATACATAGATGATGTAATGATTCCTTGTTTGATATGTGTGTGTGTGTCTTTAAAAGATTGGTTGCATGGCTGTATGATAGTCTAGAGTGGTTGAAACAGGCAAGTGGTGCTTGGCGGTGGGATGCGAACATCCTGAGGAAGAGAGCATATTGAAGAGAACATATTTAGTGAAAATAAAAAGTCTGAGAGTGAGACACATCCCTGTGTGGGATAAGTTGGTTCTGTGTATGAAAAGAGTGAAGCGGTCTTGTGTGATATAAGAGTTCTGAGTTAAATTCTGTGTGTGAAAGGAGAGACATTCAGTTCTGTGTTATAGCAGTTATAAGCTGAAAGCTGAGTGTCTAAGAAACAGTAAAGATTATATGGACTTGAAGAAAAAAGTGTTACAAAGTTACCTAAGGAAAAATCCCTGTCAGTAGGGAGCAGACTGTGTGTTATACCTACTTTACTAGTTACATGGTTTTACCCTCGTATTTATGCTTTATTTAAATAAATCCTATTTCATTCAAGTATGCCAGCTCTGAAAGAAATAATTCCTCAGGAAACACATAGACCCTCATGAAAGCCTTAAAACCTCGACCTACCTACCCAGTGATAAAAATATTATATTATAAAGGTTTGGAAAGCCTTAAATTTCCTGGTGGCAGACGGATATACACAGTAAAACAAAATATAAAGAACCCTTTAAAGGGAAACCAGACCTCCCCAGAGAAGGGGTCATCACAGATGGGTTAGTGCTGTGCAACTGAACCAAACGCGTTTCGGCCCTTAGGGGCCTTCCTCAGTGGTCACAATCCAAAATACAAACTTGACATACATTAAAAAAAAAATCTTTTACATAAGATGTTAAATACATATGCAGTGTAAGGCCAGATATTGTATCCTTATATATATTTATATGTTTACTGTTGTTGTATAAGATAGGCCTCAGGTAAAGCCAATTATAGTCCACCAATAATTCTGGTAGCATAAACTTGCGTGAGTTGAATGTATGTCACTCCCTTTGCTGGGCCCCTGGGGGGGTAAGCGAGCCTGCGCACCCCCTCCTTCAGCTGGAGCGCAGCTTCACCCCCGGGAGGTCCGGGAGGTGAGTCTGCTAGCGCGCCACCATAAACCGGAAGTCCTACAATCTTCTTTTTTTAAGTGGGACGATTGGCTGTGTAGAGTTATCCCCCCTGTCCCTAGACCAGAGAAATACATTCCAATCTACTATAACAAATTACATTACATTCTGCTACTCATTACATTACAATCTATTATTCTAATGTATTATTTCAAATAAGAAATAAAATAAAATAACGAGGATGTATAGCCCCTCTGGGGAATTGGTAAGAATACAGATGTAAGGGCCGAATGAGGTTAGCATATGTAGCAAGATAAGAAATTAATATCTCTGTTATGTCCTGGGGATTCCATTGTTCTGAGTGTTGTAATAACTTGCAACTCAGCAGTTTCCCTTTTAGTCTGTTCCTGCAGTTCCTTTTCAATAAAACAGCTACTTTGAGGTCACCCATTGAATGTCCTGGAAGGATGAAGCTTTAAAAAAGCTTTTTAAAAGTAGTTAAGCAGTAGTCAGAGAGACTATTTACCTCTGGTTATATACTTTCAGTTGGATGGTTTTCAAAGTGCCATGGGTGTAACCAGAAACTAGCCATGCTCTGCACCCACTGAAGTCAGCTGACCATTCTACCCAAGATGCAGACAAAGGGGTCTTGATTTAATAGCCTGGGAGATCTGTTTCCCACTCTCCGTGCCCATTTGAACATGCAGCCTGATTAAGAATTCTCAGGGGTCATTTCCTGTGGGAGCGCACAGGAGCGGAGCTCTGGCGGTAAGGAGCCCAGGGGGCGAGCACATGCAACAAGCCCCACCCCCCGCAGCCCTCAGTTGGGCCACGAGGAGCAAGAAGCAGCCAGGTAAGTTGCAGAGCCCCCCCCCAGCCTGCCTTCAGGTACAAGCTCTCCCTCCTCTGTGAGGGCAGATCTGCACGTTCCCCCCCCCCATAGCTATCAATCCAAAACAGTCCAGTGGCACCTTTAAGATCAAGTTTTATTCAGGTACAAGCTCTCCCTCCTCTGTGAGGACAGATCTGCATGTCCCCCCCCCCCATTAGCAATCCAAAACAGTCCAGTGGAGCCTGAGTGGTGTTGGGTGTTGACTTCTGACACACGTCCGGTGATGTCAGGGGGCGTGGCATATGCAAATAAGTTATGCTAATGAGCTCCTGCACCTCTTTTTCTACAAAATGACCCCTGAGAATTCTGGAGAATTTGAAAGCCTGCTTGATAGTCCGTGTTACACTGGCTGGTACTGCACATCTTTTGCTTTTTTGTTTTCCTGTGGATCAATGTGGCCACCAAAGACAATAGTGTTGATGTTGCCAACTTTTTTTTCATTCTTGGGGCACTACTGGAATTCTGACACAGGGTGGTAGGTACAACCACAAAATGGCTGCTAGTAGTACCTGTTCAAAATTTCAAACATGTTTTGCTTATCAGGATGCCATTCTGAATGAACATATTGTTTGAAAAAAGTTTGAGTCTAGTGGCACCTTTAAGACCAACAAAGTTTAATTCTGGGTACAAGTTTTCATGTGCATGCTGCAAGCGGATACCCAGAATTAAACTTTGTTGGTCTAAAAGGTGCCACTGGGCTCAAACATTTTTCTATTGCTTCAGAACAGCATAGTGAGTCACCTGAATCTATATTGCCTGGAAGTATTCTCTTGCATACACCAAGCTTCTCTTCAGTCATGCAGTGAAGACTCTGCTATTGTGGTGGCAGCTGCTGCCAGGGCAATTTAAAGAACAATCTGCCCAGCCAATCAGATTTCCAACAGTGAGGCAAAAGCCTCACCTGGCAGCGCCCACTTTCTAGAAATGCTTGGCGGGTGCCAAGAAAGTCTGGCCCTGCGGTGGCCACACGGGCGCCACGGGGACCCTGCCATAGAGGACACTGCTTTGGTGGTGCCCGTCTCGGAAAGGAGGAGCCACAAGGTCGGCCCCCCCCCACGGAGTCCGGCAGCCCTCGGCGGCATTGGAATGCCTCACGGGTGGGATGTACTAAAAGGAAGGACAGTCTTGGCCCTGTCATTCCAGTTCCTGAACACTCCTGCTCCACCCTGGGGCTGTCAGTCCACTCCGTGGCCCTGTCATTCCAGCTCCTGAACACTCCTGGCGCACCCTAGGGCTGTCATTTCAATCCGTGGCCCTGTCATTCCAGTTCCTGAACACTCCTGGCACACCCTAGGGCTAAAAACCATTATTTCCAATGGGTCTTCCAGCGTCTCCCATTGTTTCCAATGGGCAATCCTGTCCTTCCTTTTGGTACATCCCCCTCAGGGGTCACTTTCCAAGAAGGAGGCTGCCGAGCAAGGTTGATTATTCCGCATTCCGAGACATGTCTGCTGTTCAGGGCTGCGCCGTTGCTTTCAGCAACATCTGAACGACATGTTATCCTAAGAGTCGTGGGAGTTCCGAGTTCGAAAGTCGTCAGGAGGGGGTGCCGCGCCTGGAAACGGACTCGGCTCCTTCGGACACGGAGCTTCCAAAGCACGACGTCTGGATGGGGGACGGCGAAGGAGGCCTTTGCCAAGAAGCAGCGAGGACTCTGCTGGCGAAGGGAGACCCCGCTGGCCAAGAAGACGCTCCTGGGCGCAGAGCCGGCGTCCCCGAACGACGCAGCCACGGTTGCTGCGCGCCTCCTTCGAGGGCGGAGAGCGTTAACGGTCCGCCGCGCCCTCAGGCAGCGAGGACTTCGTTTCCCGAAACTCCCCGCTCGCCAGTTGGCCAAGCGACGACTCGGGCCGCCGGGGAGAGAGCATGCCGGGCGTGGTAGTCTTTGGAGGCCGCGCATTGTCTCTCCGTCCGCCGCCGCCGCCGCGCCACGCCAGCTGGTCGAGAGCGGGCGACTGACAGTGGTGCCCCGCCAATAGCTGAGGGGGATGCGGCTGGGGCGGGCGGGCCGGTGGTCGTTTCCCTGGCAACCGCGGCTGGGAGACCGTTTGGTGCTCCGGAGAAGGAGAAGAAGAAGAGAAGGGCTCGCCGGACCGCGGGGGGCAAACTTTG
>NW_015163162.1:33069-53857 GCF_001447785.1 Gekko japonicus
GGGTGGGAGAGGCCGTGACCGCCTTTTCCAGGGGTGATTTCCTTCTTCCAGGGAGGGGGGGGGGTCCCTCCGGCGCGCTCCGGGTCCGCTGCCAGCGTTGCTAACTTCAACTTGGGCAGTTCCACCACCTCCTATATAGGAGGTGGTGGCAGTTCTCGGAGATTTGGGGGTGGAGCCTGGGGAGGGGGTGGGGGCACCGCAGAGTCCGGCCTTCAAAGTTGCGTTTTCCTCCAGGGGAGCCAATCTGGTCGGGACATCATTTGCAGTTCCGAGAGAACTTCAGGACCTGCGTGGAGGTGGGCAACTACAGGAGCTGCACTTTATCTCCATCAGCAGGGCCCCCCTCCTCGGCTTACTATACAGTCATCCGAAGAAGTATAAGCACACGACGGCTTATACCTTGAATGAAACTTTGTGGGTCTTAAAGGTGTCCCCGGAATTCAAACTTTGTTATAAAGTCATCAGTAAGGGCTCACTGACGGAAGAAACAGTAAGTTTTCTTTGTGTGATGCAGGGGCAACAGGGTCTTCTGCACCCAGAAAAGGGGATTTGTATTATTATTTATGTATTGCATTTCTACTCTTTGGTTATAATGGAACACCTTTAAAGTACTACCTGCCAGTGTTCCTCCTCTTGTGAGCAAAAATTCTACTCTGTGAGCTACTGGCATTACAGTTGTGAGTGAGCGATTTGGCTACTACATAAACTAGTTTGCTCTGGACTCAGCCATCCCTCCTGAGCTAAGACAAAAATGTGTGAGCTAGGGGCTAAAACACTGTGAGCTAGCTCACACTAACTCAGCTTAGAGGGAACACTGCTAGCTGCATGTGAGCAATTAATGAGGAGTCTGCCTCCTCTTTGGGTACTGATATGAGCATTTTTGATTGCCTCAGTGCGTAACCTTGTTCTTACAATAAAACAAAGTTTGAGTCCAGTGGCACCTTCTGCACGCAAAAGCTTATTCCCAGAATTAAACTTTGTTGGTCTTAAAGTTGCCACTGGACTCAAACTTTGTTTATTGCTTTCAGACCAATACAGCAACTCACCGGAATCTATCTTGTTCTTAGCAGCCAATTAATTTAAAACAGTCTTCACTGCCAGTGGTAAGGCCCTCTCAGATATCCAGAGAATCCCAGACCTTTCCCAACTTTTGAGGCCCCTAAACATAACAAAAATAAAAATGATTACGCGTTACAGCAAAGCAAGACACTGAAAAGAGAGAGAGAGCTGCTGTGAAACTTTCAGATGCCAAAAAAAGTTATCTAAATTTGAAGTCCTCTTTGAGCTTGAGGGCCAGGGTAAATGGCCTTTTCCCCCAATGGGGAATAAAACAAAAAACCCCATGAATACCATGCTATATCTCTTTGATACACTCATCTGCAGAATACTGTGAGCAATTCCAGTTGCTGTCTCAGAAAAGGAGGTTGTAAGCTGGAGGATTCAGGGGCCGTTTTACCACTTTGTTGTTCAGTCGCACAGTCAAGTCCGACTCTTCGCGACCCCATGGACCAGATCACGCCAGGCCTTCCTGTCTTCCGCCATCTTCTGAAGTTTGCTGAATTTCATGTTCATTGAATCTATGACACTGTCTAACCATCTCATCCTTTGCTGTCCCGTCTTCTTTGACCTTCAATCTTTCCCAGCATCAGGGTCTTCTCCAGTGAGTGCTCCCTTCTCATTTGGTGGCCAAAGTATTTGAGCTTCAGTTTCATTATCTGGCTTTCCAGGGAACAGTCAGGGTTGATTTCTTTTAGGATTGACTGATTTGATCTTGCAGTCCAAGGGACTCTCAAGAGTTTTACCACTAAGCAGTGCAAAGAAGGCCCTTCAGGGAGCACAGAACCCATGTTCTTTGTCTGTATTTCATACTTAATGGAGTATGGAAGTGCTGTTGTCTGAGCTCAGAAGTGAAAATGTCTATGGCTGGGAGAGGGTATGGTATTAAAAATTTTCAGGAAGATGGAGAGTTCAGAATGATTCAGAAATTTGAGCTACTTTTGTTTAGAGAAAGATAGTTAAGTGGGACATGTGGCCCTATCCTGCAGAAAGTAGCATGCTCCACTTTAGGGCATTTATGATTTTCCAGTCTGGAGCTGCCCATGAAGTCTTCTTTATTTCTTGCTGAGGCTATGGCAGCTGCCGCCTGTGTCAGAAGGCCTTGGCCTACTGATGTTCCCCGTACTCAGTCATCTGCCTCCTCCAGCATGAGTCTTCATCAGAACTGTTAACTCCCTCCTTTGGACCTGGCCTCCTCCTGTGCCTTGCCTCACTCATATATCCGGTTGTGTCCTTTAGGGCACTTCTTTTCCCAGGGCGTGTTGTAATTCCTTTGTAACTTCTGAGAAACTTTGAAGAAGAATTGAAAGGCCACATCAATACCTTTGGTCTTCACAAAGAAAGCTGGAGGGAAAAGAGCTGATTTATTTTATTGCTCTAGAGTGGGCAGGAATTATTCTTTTTATGACTGTTGAGGGAGGGTTAAATGCCCCAAACTCAAGAATTCATGCGCCCTGAGCCTGCTTCAGCGGGGAGGGTGGGGCCTTTGTGGCTTCCTTGATTGAGTCCGTCCATCTCATGTTGGCTCTTCCTCTTTTCCTGCTGCCTTCAGCTTTTCCTAGCACTGTTGTCTTTTCCAGTGACTCTTGTCTTCTCATAATGTGAAAGTAAAATAGTCTTAGTTTGGTCATTTTAGTTTCTAGGGAGAGTTCAGAGTTGAGTTGATCGAGTACCCACTGATTTGTCCTTCTGGTGGTCTGCGGTATCTGTAAAATGGTTCTCCAACACCACATTTCAAATGAATCAACTTTCTTCCTGTCAGCTTTCTTCTTTGTCTGAGTTTCACACTCATACACAGTAATGGGAGTACTCTGGCATGAGTTATCTTGATCGCTTTACAGCTAAGGATTTTTTTCCAACTCCTTCATGGCTGTACTTCTGACTTCTTGGTTGTAGTCCCACCTTTTGTTGATGACAGAGCCAAGGAATAGAAAATCTTTAACAATTCATCTGCTTTAAAGTTGTGTAAATCCCCAGTAGTCATTACTTTGGTCATTTGGGTGTTCAGCTCTAATCCTGCTTTGGCACTTTCAAGTCTTCACTATCTTCTACCAGTAATGTGGTGTCATCATATCTCAGTTTTTTAATGTTCCTTTCACCAATTTTCACTCCGCCTTCGTCTAAACCTAATCTAGCTTTCCTTGTGAAATGTTCTTTGTAGAGAATTGGAAACCATATTCCTGTCCAGAGTATAGGTTGTGCATCAAAACAGTCAGATATTGTGGCACACCCATTTCTTTTAAAACTATCCATAGCTTTCATGATCAACACAGTCAAAAGCTTTGCTATGGAGCACCAGCTGAAGGAATCTGTCATCTTTTTATCTCTTCTGTATAGTTCCTGAGTTTATCTTTTCTTTATTTTGTCTTGTTCAGTTTCCATGTTTATCTTTTAGCATGCCTAACTAATTTTTCCCTTGATTTCTTGAATCTTGTGGAACAGATCTCTTGTTCTTCCTTTTTTGTTGTTCTCTTCTACATTCTTTCATTGGTTATTATAGCAGTTCTTTGTTTAGATTGCATTTTGACTCTATGAACATTTTGGTGTTTTTTTCTGTTTTGTTCTAATTTTCAATATTAACAATTCTTATTTTCAGTATTAACAAATAACTCCTGGTCTTGTTTTAGCAGGGACAATAGAGCTTCTCTGTCTTCTGCTTCCCATGTTTTAATCAATCTGATTTGTGTATTGGCCATTCAGTGATGTCCATGTACACAATTGTCTTTTTGGTTTCCTGAAACACGTTTTTGCAATGCAAACTTGCTGTCTTCACAGAATTCTATGAATTGCTTTCCTGCTTCATTTTGTGCTACTAGCTCAAATCTTCCAGCACTATTCGATCCTGCTTTGTTTCGTACTTCTGTGTTCCAATCACCTATGATTTCCCAGACAGTTGTGTAAAAACTTTCAGTTTTTTCCTCATCATTATCTGTAGTTGGGGCATAAATTTCAACAGTGGTTATGTTGATAGACTTTCTGTGAAGTCTGATTGATAGTATTCCGTCAGACTTTGCATTATAACCCCTAACTGCTTGTGCTATGTTACAGCATCTCACTATTACAGCATATCAATTTCTTCTGTCTTTGTTATTTCTCAAGTAAAACACTTTGTACTTTTCTGACTGAAAAGGTCCTAATCCAATCCACTTTAGTTACCTCCCTCCCAGGATTGCAATATTTAAACATTCAATTTTTTTGTTTACACTTTTGAACTTACCTTGATTCATACATTCCATGTTCCTATTATATGTGTCAAACAGCCTTGGGCTTTCCTTTTGCATCCATTCACATCAACAACTGAACGTCCTTTTGGATTTAATCCAGTTGCATCATTAAGAATAGCACAATTCATAGTTGTCTTCTGCTTTCCCCCGGTAGCTGCTTGAGTGCTAACTAATGTGGGTTCTGTCTTCCAGAACTGTATCTTTTTTTCATTTTGGATTGTCTCACCAGAGGGTTTTCAAGGTAAGAGTTGTTCAGAAGTGGGTTTCCATTGTCGTCTTCTGCTCATGGCTAACCAAGATTGGCTGAAGTGGCACTGCAGTTGTCTAGGAAAGATCCTCCACCAGCGTCACCTTCCACTAGTGCTGCTGCCCAGTAGCTACCCTTCAAGGATTCTTCCACCCCCATCCCCATTGGAACTGTCCGTGGCTGTGGATCCCTGAACGGGATGGAGGCATCTTAGTCTGTTGTCTCAGCTGTGGCTATTCTGCTTTGAGTGACTCTGCTAGGAGTTTAGCCTCTTTGGCAAAGTCTAAACTCCTTATGGTGTTGCTCTCAGCTTCACTGACACACAAACCCCCACACCACATTATGGTGCACGTCTAATATGAGGTGCTCCCTAGTACCCACAGACAGAAAATGAATACCTTGCATAGTTATGGTTGGAGTGTAACCACTTCACATAATGCACTTGCTTGATTCCAAAAGTGTATAAAATACAGATGCTATTTTGAATGATGTAGGGAACAAGGCTCCTTTCTGTTGGAAGATTTAAGCAATGGATTTAAAGTGTCAATAAATAGATTTATGTGGAAGAATCAAAAGGAGAAATCCAAATAAAATACCTGGTTTGATAAAGAGTGCAGAGATCATATTAGAAGAATTAGGTCTAAACACCGTGTATTTAAACGTACAAACTCCCAGGCTCATCTAATGGATCTTATATAATTAAAAAGAGAATTTAAGTCCCTAGTAAAATATAAAAAATGGTCAGCCACATGCCAAGAGTGGAAGGTTCTAATTACAGCCATAAACAATAATGAATCTCAAACATTCTGGGAGTTGATCAACAGGGGTCTTTCTGGAGTAGATAGAATTCCAGCGTGTATTGCCCCCGGAATTTGGGAAAGATATTTCACCTCTATTTTTGCTGTGACCCCTGGCTTTGAGTCCCAAGGGGATCAGATTGAACCGCCTCAAACCAACTTCTGGCCTCCAGTTTCATCTGAGACTGTGAGTCTTTTAATCATGCAAATGCGTTCAGGCAAAGCTCCAGGCCCAGATTTAATTCCAGCAGATCTCCTAAAAGTAAACCCCACCTGGTGGAGTAGATTTCTAGCCCCTCTTTTTACTCAAATCAATGAATCTGGCATTATTCCTCAATCATGGAAGCATGCAGTGATAGTTCCAATACATAAGAAAGGCCCAAAAACAGTTCCTACTAACTATAGGCCTATAAGCCTGCTTTCAGTAATAGGCAAAGTGTATGCAGCTTTTTTAAATCATAAACTGCTGGACTGGATAAAAACAGAATCTATAATTTACCCTGAGCAAGCGGGATTTAGAAATGGAGTCTCAGCCTTAGATCATTGCGTGGTACTGTATCATCTTGCCGATAAATACTCTTCTTATTCAAAGGGTTCCCTTTATGCAGCATTTATGGATCTCAGGGCAGCATTTGATTCAGTCCCCAGATGCCGCCTCTGGGCCAAATTGTCCAAAACATCTCTAGACAAGAGACTTCTTTGGCTGATTTACAAACTGTACGAGAATCCTACTGCACAAATTCGTTGCGGAGTAGATGGGCAACTTACAAATACCATTCATCTCTCTAAAGGTGTTAAGCAAGGATGCTTATTAGCCCCCACGCTTTTTAATCTTTATATAAATGATGTAGTCCCATATATCAAAAAAACAATCTGTCACGCACCCATACTAGCGGGACAGGAAGTTCCTATACTACTTTATGCAGATGATGCAGTGCTGCTATCCAGATCAGAAGTTGGCTTGCGTAAGCTAGTGAATGCTTTTACTGATTACTGTATCCAAGAGGGGCTGATGATCAATTATGAGAAATCAAAAATAATGGTTTTTTCTAACAAACCTTGTTTAAAACAAAGATCATGGAAGGTTAAGGGTGGGGAGATAGAACAAGTGTCTCATTTCAAATATCTGGGGATAGTGTTCAGCTCCAGTTGCCGCTGGAAACATCATATAAGAGCAGCAACTGAAATCGCTAAATTAAATTCTAATGCCCTCCTTAAATTCTATTATTCAAGAGGCGGCCAGTATGTCCCAATGGCCATTGCAGCTTTTAATGCGAAAGTTACTTCACAATTTTTATATGGGGCTGCGATCTGGATTAAAGAAATTTCGGAATTATCAGATCAGATCCTTCTCCAGTTCCTGCGTAAAATTGCAGGAGTCCCTAAATGTGTCGCAGGGACGGCACTTAGAGAAGAATTCGCACAATGCTCCTTTGAGTCAAGAGCCTGGAAGGCAGCCTTTAAATTGAGACTGAAAGTTCTTTATATGACACCTAATGCTCAAGGAGGTCTTCTTTATCTTTTAAAAGGGGATAATTATAAATGTACGTGGGCAAAACATATAGATAACAAGCTGGAGTGGATTGGTCTCGCCCCTACGGGGCTTAATAATTTAAATTATCAAGAAGCGCTAAATTTGATGAGATTGAGGGTGACAAACATTGACCGACTCAGCACTTCAATTCGTGCTAGGCGAGTATGCTCCAACTCTGCCTTAGGGATTGTTCCACCTAAGAAAACTCCCTCATATATGAGCTTCCTTACATCCCCCAGATCTAGATATGTCTTCACGCTTGCAAGGTTGAATGTTTTTCCAACTGTAGAGCTAAGTGGCCGTTTTGCTAAAATACAGTACTCAAATAGATTGTGTAATTGTGGATCAGGTGCAATAGAGACCTTAGATCATCTTATGTTATTTTGCCACCAATGGATTGACCCCAGATCCTGCTGGATTACTCCTATTTTACAAAGATATCACCTCCCTATGGAACCCTGGGTGATAACCATACTATTAGCTGATGAGGACCCTGAAACGACTCGCTTGGTGGCAAAATATCTTTCGACAGTGCTATTTTTAAAGCGGCTTTGAAATGTTATAAGTACCTTTTGTATACAATTTTAAAATTTTAAAACTAATTTCCATAATATCATGGGATTTTATAGAATTCATTGAAGTTTATAAAATGTGGTCTGATATTACTGATCGAGAGCATGTTTATTAGCTTTTATTGTAAAGACGTTCTGCCTAAATTTCTTGTAATTTTATGTAATGCGTTTTATAGTTGTTGTTTGCATGTTTGGCTTAAGACCTTGGGTCAATGAAGCTAATAAATGAAATGGAAAATGGAGAAATCCAACATCGTGATGAATAAAGTTGCACTGTTCTGAAGTATCTTTACAGATAGGATTATGTGTAGTAAAGATCAGTTTAGAGTTGGTATTTGATGTTCGGGATGTACATTTTTATGTCAAAAAAGCAGTCATTTGAACTATTTTGTTGTTTAAAGCCTCAGATACTGGGAGAGGGTTAGCCACTGCAGAACTTTTAGTTTCTCTTGGTTCTTAGAATCCTAGAGTTGGGGTCATCTAGTCAACCCCCTGCACAGTGCAGGAAGTTCACAAATATTCCCCCACACATGTACCCAGTGGCCCCTGCTCCATGCCCAGAAGATGGCAAAAAAACCCCTCCAGGATCACTGGCCAAACTGGCCTGGAGAAAAATTGCTTCCTGACCCCAAAGTGGTGGTCAGCATTTCCCTGGGTGTGTAAGAAAGGGCCACAAGAACTAAGCACTGATACAACCCTTCCCGCCCTCCTTGATAATAGAGTATTCATTGGCCTTATTATTTAAATATTTACACAGATATATAAATAGTAAACAGATCTTTATTCTTTAATTGTTTAAGTGCTTAATTTACATTTGTATTTGACATTTAGTTGTATTTTTTGTATTTATGTTCACAAATGGGCATATCGTTTTTGTTAATCTGGTTTTTCATGAACTGTCACACTGTCTATGGAAGCATATGAAGAGCAAAATTGATGAACAGTATGAATGCTGCAGTATTTTGGGCTTCTTGCTGAGAATATTTGGGCAGAAGGATGCTGTTGCAGTCATCTTCCTCATGCTTCCTAGAGGCCACTATGTGAACAGAATTCTGGACTCTATAGGCCTTTGGCCTGATCCATCATGCCTTATGCTCTGATTCAAGAATATAAGAAGAGCCCTGCTGGATCAGAGATCTGTCATGTACCCCCTTAGTGATTTAAAAAACAACAACATCTAAAAAGTGTCAGACTATTGTCCTCATAAGGAAAGTGCTGCAACCCTTTCATAATCTTGGTTGCCGTCTTCACTTTTTTCAGCTCTGCACTGTCCTTTTTGAGGTGCAGTGACCAGTACTATACACATTTCAGAGGAAGCTGCTTCAGACATTTGTACAGTGACATTACAATACTAGGTATTTTACTTTCAGTCCCTTTCCCAAGAATACTTAGCATGGAATTTACTTTTTTGCTGCTGCCGCACAGAATAAACATCATTATCAAGCTATCCGTTACAACCTCAAGATCTCTTTCCCTCTCAGTCTCGGCCAGTTCAGATCCACACACTTGAAGTTAGTGTGTATCGTTTTGTACTTATACAGGTGCTCTGTGATGTAGTGCCATGTTATAAATAAATAGTTTATGCTTGTGGAGGGCCTTGGTTTTATTTAAAGGAGTCTGGTATCTGAGGTCAGACTTGTGCATTATTACTATATATCTGAATGTGACATTCAAAAGTATTTGGGAACAGAGGAGGAATTTTAACAGTATTTTTTTGGACTTCACAGGATGAAGAAATGTAAATTCCTCTTCAGTATCTCATGAAGAATTAACAGTGGACTGTGGAGATTGCCAGTTCTGGTGAATACCACCATGTACAGACCAGGGGAAAAAGTGAAGCGTTGGATGAATATTCATGGTTCTAGTACAAGATCTGTTGAAGTTGCTAGAGGAAGAGCAGGATATGGATTTACCCTTTCTGGACAAGCTCCCTGTATTCTTAGCTGTGTTTTGAAAGGAAGCCCTGCTGATTATGTGGGACTTAAAGCTGGAGATAAAATATTTGCAATAAATGACATCAATGTGAAAAAGGCATCCCATGAAGATGTGGTGAAGCTAATAGGCAAATGCTCTGGGGTTTTGCATATGGTCATTGCTGAAGGGGTTGGCCACAATGACTCATGTTCAAGTGATGAAGAAGTTGGGTTTTATGATGGGAAAGGGTGGCTAAAACCCAAACCTGACTCCAAAGTGTTGGGTATAAACAGAGCAGAGAAGGTTGTGGAAGAAATGCAGTCTGGTGGAATTCTCAACATGATCTTTGAAAATCCTAATGTTCCTTCTGGTAACATGAAGAGCTCATCAAGAAAGCAAATGCCAGCACATGAATCTGCTGCTGTTAGGTTAGAAGTGAGATCTGAAAATGTAAACAACCCAAATATGCTGTATAATGAGGAGCTCTCCAGAGTCATGAATGATGATTCAGTATTTAGAGTTGGAATGGAAAACGAGGAATGTTTTGGCTTAGATGCAAGTATTTTAAATGTGGCTATGGTTGTGGGCTACCTAGGATCAATTGAACTTCCCTCTTCAGATTCAAATCTGGAATATGATAGTTTGCAGGCTATTCGTGGGTGCATGAGACGTCTTCGGGCAGAACAAAAAATCCATTCATTGGTAATGATGAAGATTATGCATGACTGTATTCAACTCTGCAGTGATAAATCCAGGGTGATTGCAGAGTATCCTGCAGAGAAGCTAGCATTTAGTGCCATATGCCCTGATGACAGAAGATTTTTTGGGCTAGTTACAATGCAGACCATTGATGATACAAGTTTGGCTCAGGAGGATGAAGCGGTTTTGAGGACATCATGTCACGTATTTATGGTGGATCCAGAACTATTTCACCATAAAATTCACCAAGGCATTGCACATCGTTTTGGTTTGGAATGTACAGCAGATCCAGATACGAATGGCTGTCTAGAATTTCCAGTTTCATCTCTGCCAGTTCTTCAGTTTGTCTCTGTTTTGTACAGAGATATGGGAGAATTGATTGAGGGAGTGCGGGCAAGGGCCTTCCTTGAAGGAGATGATGTTCATCAGAACAACAGCATGAGCAGTAATAGTGATAGTGGCATTGGGAATTTTAACCAAGAAGAGAAAGGGAATAGAGTTTTGGTAGTTGACCTAGGAGGCAACTCAGCTAAACATGCTCCTAGTAGTATGCGGGATAATGTAGTAGGTAGAAGTCAAGCTATTTCCCACTGGAGTACTTTTGGTCACGAACAAGAAGAAAACTCCTCTTTAGAGGTCATATTGCAGAATGATAAATCTCAAAATCAAAATAAGTTTCTAGGTCCTTCAGCACGTATTGAAGTTCCTGTAGTCTCTTCCCAAATTTCAGTTCCATCATGCAAGAAAAATTCTGTGGGCACTTCCAATCAGAGATGGCTGCCGGTTCATGTGTTAAAAGATTGGCAACATGCATGCATAAGTGACCAAGAGTCATACACGGATTCTACAGATGGCTGGTCAAGCATTAACTGTGGTACTCTTCCCCCTCCAATGATGAAGATTCCTATCCTGCTGACAGATACAGAGTTAATGGCACCTTTGGTCAGCCTCATCTAATGTCTCAAAGGAATGAATGGTCTAAGAAGGGTTTTCGTACACCAAACACATTTGACTCTCAACACAGTGTCAGAAAGACCAAGGAAGATAAAAAGGTAAGAATGTTCATATGATACAAGTGTTAGAAGAAAATACTTTGAGTTTATAATGCTGATTATACTCAAGTAATAAGGATGCTGCGGTGTATGTAATTGTCATGACCCCCAGGGGGTCGCCACCTCCAGCTGCCACCACTCGACTTCGGGTCCCTTGAGAAGGCCCAGAGTACCCTCCCAAGCCCATCCAAAATTGCCCCTTTTTAAGCCGAGAACATAGGCGTGATGACCAGGCAGAGAACAATTAAACAAAATGGCTTATTAGCACAGTGCTGGGGCAAGGAAAATAAGACAAGGTGCTTTAAAATATATAACAATGTTTAAAGGCAAAATAAATGAAGCGACTACCTAGTTCACTTAACTGGTTACTACTTCAAGGCCCACAGGCCTCTTATACCAGGCCTCCTGCCGGGATCTTTCTCCTCAGACCAGAGCAGTCCCCTCTGTGAGACAAGACTGCAGAAGAGCAAAAGAACACAGTCCCCTTCAGTTTAGCTCTGTGAGAGGAAAGGACACCGTTTTTCCACAGCCCACAAAATATGTAACAATCACCTGACACAATCGCTGAACACTGATTGGCTACAACTGTCGCTAAGCATTATGGGGATTGTAGGCTATGTTTCCTTTCCACTGCCATGCAGGTCTCTCCTAGGCCTTGCTCCCAGTCCTGCACAGATCTTGACAGTAATAAATGAGATACTTTCTTCTGTCTTTGTCCATAGTTATTGTTAAGGTATAAAGGTAAAGGTAAAGGTTCCCTTGCTCGAAAGCCAGTCGAATCCGACTCTAGGGTTGCGGTGCTCATCTCCGTTTCAAAGCCGAAGAGCCAGTGCTGTCCGAAGACGTTTCCGTGGTCATGTGGCCGGCATGACTAAACACCAAGGCGCACGGAACGCTGTTACCTTCCCACCAAAGTGGTCCCTATTTATCTACTTGCAATTTCTTGCTTTCGAACTGCTAGGTTGGCAGGAGCTGGAACTGGAGACAGGAGCTCACCCTGTCTTGCGGCACCGGGGTCCTGAACCGCTGAACTACTGACCTTCCACAGCCTGCAGTTCAGCGTCTTAACCACTTGAGCCACCGCAGCTCCTTGTTAAGGTATACTCCTCAGCTATTTGTAAATAAAGGAAAAGCAAAACAAAAAAAGTGGACATGAAGAATTGTTTAGAGCGCTTTAATTTAATGGAGAAGTATTGGGGGTGGGGACTGTCCTGCTTTGACAGCAGCTGCCATCACAGCACAAAGATCTGCACTGTGTTTCTGAAGTTAAGCTGTGGCAATCATTTCGTGGCACCTCCTGCAGCAGTCGTTTTGTGGCAGCCGTGCCATGTCAGAATTTCAAATGTGTCCACAGGCTCAAATATATTGGGGACCCCTGATTTAGACAGTGGTTCCCAAAGTAGGCGGTACCATCCCCTGTAGTAGGATTACTTAGAGGGGCACTAAGAGGCAAGGAGGCAGTGGGGGCACTGATCATTTATTTATTTAGGCAGGCAAGGTGGGATATAAATCGAAACAAACAATTGAGGCTAGAGACTAGATGCCAGCAAATGGCTCTCCAGGTGTCTGCTTTTGGGTAGTGCTGAAATCTGGTGGAAACTCTTGGAATTTTTAATAAATATGACACCAGAGGTCTTCTCAGACCAGTATACCGTGTTTTGAGAAGCTGTCATCACCATGTATGTTTTTGTTTCTTTGTCATTTTCCAAGTTTTTGCTGTTAACTCCTTTAACATAATAATATTGGGTGTGTTATTTATTTTCTTGTGTTCTTGGTTGCTGAAACTGTTGATTATGAAATGTGCTTTTTGGCAAAAAATAAAACTGTTTAGAAAAACTTTATAAAGAAAATACAACACATTATCTTTATGCAAAATTGCAGTAACAAAATGAAACAAAAAGTTTAAATTAAAGTTTAAAAAGTTTAAGAAATCATACCAAGGGTTTTGGTTACAGAAGGAAATTTCTGATCACTGTCCTGCACTATGGACAGTGGTTGAGAAGCTCCTTGTTGCATTTCCAACATATTTTGTGGAACGTGGTTTCAGTGTGGTCATCCAACTTCTCTCCAAGCAAAGAAATGGAAACCAGATTACTAAACGTGGCAATTTAGACTCCTGCTAAGTGACTTTAAACCAGACTTTGGGAAATGGGTACCTCTTAATCCAGCCCCATCCATCGCATTACTAAGCAGTAAAGTAGTTAATGTGGTATCTAAGATTCTTGGTAAACGACAATCAGACTTTGAAAAGCTGATGTCACTGGATCAAATTTTGTTGAATAAATTAATCTAAAAAGTTTTAATTGGATTTTGAATAAATGTGCAATTAATTGTTACTGTTTTGAATTTTATTGTCACTTTCCTTGGGTCATGCAAACCACTATTTAAATAATGCTTTTATTTAAAAGGGGTATACTAGGGTGCACTAGGGGTGAGCTTATGGAACAGGCTGGTGGTGGCCCGCAAAAGTTTGGGAATCAAATCAGTTCACATTGTTCCTTTCTCCTCTATTTTATTCTATTTGAAGTATAATAAAGGGAAGTAGAAGGAAGCGTTGTAAGAATATGCCATTAAAAAGAGATGGGAAAAATCTTTGAAGTATAAGCAGTGTTTTCATAGAGTCAAGGGCAGTTTTGAGTGTGGTGGAAAACGTCAAGTTTATGTCATGTTAACACACAAAACAGTAGTAACAGGTGAATACAGAGGGACATAGAATTGTGTGGAAAAATACTGTTGACAAGAGGGGGGATGACTGTGTTTGAGACAGATGGAGAGGGAAAATTAAACTGTTATCCTTTGGACAGTAATCTACTGTACCGAGGCAGTGTACAGCAGAAAAGGCATTATGAAATCAAATTTAGTAGAGTCAAGGGGGAAAAATAAGGACCCCCCATATGATACAGAAATGTAAGATACAGCAGTGTGATTATTTAATAAACGTGTTGCTGGAGTACACAATGTGCCTTAATGTGTTGAAGAACTTGGTGCCCTTCAGAGTGCCAAACACATTTTAGGCAATTTGAGAACAAAAGGGAAAAAAGAGGGGGACTTCTGGAGGCAGGGAAATCCCATTCCCACTGTCTTCTGCTTCCAGTTCCCTACACTCCCTGCAGTCTTCTCTCCCTCTGCCTACTCGCCCAGATCCCTAGAGGAAGGAATATCCCATCCTGCCCCCCCCCCCGCTGCCAGACCTGTTCCTAGTTCTTGGTCTGTCTCTCCTCCCTCACCCTGCCTGTGCCTAGCTGCCAAGCAATACCTTGTCCTCTGACTCACATAAAGTGTTGCAGAGAATCTCCAGAACTGTTTACTGCCATCTCCCAACCATCAGGTGCTCAGTTAGTTGATGTATGGCCTGGGAGAGGGCACTAAACCTTTTTGCAGATTCTCTGACACGATGCTTGGCCATGGCTTGTTGTCAGGGGTTGCTTTGGCAAACCAAAATGATATCTGAAATTGATTGGTTATCATGTATAGTGTATTTTTTATTCCTGTTTTCCTTCCCAATGGGGATCCAAGGTGGTCTACAAAACATAACAGTACAATATAAATACAGTGTAAAGAAAGAAGCAAAAAGGTACATAAAACATAGGCTAGGTTGATGTCAGCTGGGTTGGTTTATCAAGGATGCAGGTAGAATCATAGAATCACAGAGTTGGAAGGGGCCATACAGACCATCTAATCCAACCCCCTGCCCAATGCAGGTCCAGCCTAAAGCATCTCTGACAAATATTCGTCCAGCCTCTTCTTGAAAGCTGCCAGTGAAGGGGAGCTCACCACCTCCCTAGGCAGCTGATTCCACCTTTCAACCACTCTGACTGAAAAAGCTTTCCCTAATATCCAGCCGATACCTTTCTGTGTGTAATTTAAAGCCGTTGCTTCAGGTCCTGTCCTCTGCTGCCAACTGGAACAGCTCCTTGCCCTCCTCCAAATGACAGCCTTTCAAATATTTAAAGAGAGCAATCATGTCCCCCCCCCCAATCTCCTCTTCTCCAAACTAAACATCCCCAAGGCCCTTAGCCTTTCCTCGTAGGGCTCAGTCTCCAGACCCATGATCATCATCGTTGCTCTCTTCTGCACCCTCTCGATTTTGTCTACATCCTTTTTGACATGAGGCCTCCAGAACTGCACACAGTACTCCAGGTAATGTTTGTGAACAGCCCCTACCTTTCCTAAGGCAATGTGTGACCAGGCAGACGCTTATGTAAATTGTGGATGTAAGCTTGATAGTCTTTCAGCTAAAAATGTTAAATGTAATAGAGAAGTAAAAAAATGTAGCATGAGAAATAGAAAAACACAAAATTACTTAGGCTGGTGGGTTTCTTCTCTTTTCATAGAATCATAGAATTATAAAGTTGGAAGGACAGCACCCCTCCACCCAGGGAGGCAAGGTGGTCAGTCAGGACCAGATGGTCAATTGTATAGAAGGCCACAGCATCAGCATGCCTTTATCCAGAGGTAAACGGACATCAACCAAAGCAACCAGTGCTGTCTCGGTCCCAAAGCCAGGCCTGGAGCCTGATTGAAATGGGTCCAGGACAGATGTCTCATCCAGGAAAACCTGGAGCTGCTTGGCCATTGCGCACTCAATTACATTCCCTGGAAAAGGTAGATCAGACACGGGGCGGTAACTGACCAGCTCCTTTTTATGTAAGGAGATTTTCTTTAGCAAAGGTCCAAATTCCCTCCTCAAGGGAGCTGCGGAAACAGCCCTGTCAGACAAATTATTAATCTGTCTCAAAGGGCTGCGTGGCATGATTTTCCAGCCACAAGGGACAAGGACCCAAGGAGCAGGTAGTTGGCTTCAGAGATATCAGGTTTCTGTCAACATCCACAAGGGTGAGCAGGCCAAAAAAGGGAATTCACCTGGGGGAGGGGGAGAGAATGTAAACGGTCATCTATTTTTGCAGGAACTATAGAGGTGGATGCAAAGAAAGGGAGATTCACCATCTAATATACAAGACGCAATGCCACTGAGATTCTAGGGAATAGTTCCAATACTAGCTCCACTTCTCTACCAACTATGTTTGGTGGTAGTGCCAAGGTAAAAAGATGGCATCGTTGCTGTGCTGGCCAGTGCAGTATGGACAGTTCCAGAAACTCCAGAGATGCTTTTTTTTGTCCTCTTCCCCCCCCCTTACTCCCCCCCCCCCATTGTGCTTTACTTTGCAGCATTTGACTTGCTTCTGGCAGGATTTTGAGCCCATTAAGGATGGGGGTGGCTAATCAGGCAATGCCACTCAGTTCTAAGAGGTATTATCTAAACTGGAGCTGCAGAAGCTTTTATCAGTCTCCAACCCTAACAGCAGAGGGTGGTGAATCGGAAAGCTTGGTCAATGAGGTCAACTGAGAAATCTTTATAGACAAAAGTTATTCTCAAAACTGAGCCCTAATTTTGGAAATGCTGTTTCTCCAAGCTTATTTCATGAACTTATAGGAACAAGGATAAGACTCAACATTTTGACTTTCCCCCTAAATATGAGGAAAAGGTTGTGGACATTGAAGACTGGCAGTTTTGCTTTGCAGCTCCAGCACTTTTTAAAATCAGGCTTCTTTTCCATAAACCTAACAAGGGTGGGAAAAGGAACTGTGTGTTGACATATGGGGTGGGGAAGGAAGAGGACAGACGAAGACAAAAGGAAAGGGACAAAAGCTGAGGTAAAGTGATGAAGAAACAGGAATTCCAATGGCTAAAGGTGCAGAACAAAACCATACAAGGAGTACTCTGGAGAAATGTCAGAGCTATTTACTGTGCAGCAATCAGAAGAAAACTGAGAACTTGAGGCATGTGTAGAGAGAGTTATCCTCTCTCTGGAAGGGAGATACTGAAAACCAGTTCTTTAGGTAGAATTCTAAAACTTTTCAAAATTGCCTCTGAGTAGAGATGTGAAGGCCTGGAAAGAAACCAGAAAAATTCGGAAAAAACACGTTCCCCCCCAAAAAAAAAATTGGAAAAATTGAAAAAAGAAAAGAAAAAAATTGATTATGGAACGTTTTATTTTAACATGATGAATAAAATATTTTAGGACAAGGTGTTGAAATATTTTCCAAATCATTTCTAAAAAATATGTATGGTATCAGATTGATCTAATTTCTGTGCACTGAGGACAAGCAAGTCCTAGGTTACAAACTGAACTCTCTAATGCAAAAACAAAATGCATTTCTTCCTTTAGGAGGTGCTATTGTCACAAGAAAAGAAAAAGGTTTCAGTTTTGTTTTTGCATATGGGTGGGTATTCTGTTTGTAATAATTGTTTGAATACACTATGTTTTTAATATGCTAGTTGTGATAATTTCATGCCAAGTAAAAATGTCCATAGTCATATTTTATGTTCCTAAAGTAACAGAATGACTTTCAATCTGGAAAAGAAAAAAAAAGTGCTAATGTAGCATTTTTTTCAATTTTTCCGAAAATTTTCGTTTCCCCCCGAAAAAACCCCGTTTTTTCCCCAAGCTTCAAAATTTCCGGAAACTTTACATCTCTACTTCTGAGTCAGTGCAAATCCTTATGTGGGCCTGCTCAAAGACCACAAAAAGAAATGCAACATTCTTCCCGTAACCCTTAATTTGGATTAGCATGGCAGATGGACACCTTCATCTTTGAATGGAGCTCCTGCACTGCCTTTTCACAAGCTGTTCCTTTCTTCACAGTCCCTGTTCCTTGTGAAATGTCACATCACAAGGTGAGGAAGGTCATTCTGAACCCAATCTTGTATTAAATTTCTGCCTAATGAATGCAGAGGAAACAGATCGGACAATTGGGGGACCCGCAAAAATTTGCAGGGGGGCATCTCATTTTCCCCATCCCTGTTGTTTCATCTTTTCCTTCCCTAGCAGCCCCCATTGCCTCTCCCCTTTCCGTTTCCTTTCTCCCTCTCATCCACCAACCAACCTTTTATCTGCCCCCCTTAGCTATATTTAGTATTTATATACTTCAATTATACCCTGCATTTCTCCACGATAGGGAACCAAAGCATCGAGCATCATTTTTTCCCCTCACAACAACCCTGTGAGGTAGGTTAGGCCCAAGGTCACCCAGTCAGCCCTATGGAAGAGTAGGGATTCAGACCCTGGTTTGAAACTGTAACAAATACACTACACTAGCTATTGTGGGGTGGGTGCTGGGTGAGTCACGCAAGTCAGGCAGTAGTAAGTTGTCTGGTGGTTGCTGCCAGGCTTGGCTCTAATGAGTCCTCCCGCAAAGCCCAAAACAGTCGTGAAATGGGCCCTGTTCCCTGACAGAAACCAAGGCAGCAACAGCTGAGCCTGCCTGAAAAACAGCCACTGAGGGCATTTGTTTCTTAAAGTTACAGGTGCAGCTGCTTCTATTATGGGGTGATTGGGTGTGTGTTTAAAACCCTCAAGGCATTTTTTAATTTCAGGTTTTCCTGCAAACCTGTGGCTTTTCTCAAGTCTTTAGAAAAATCTGTCTTCATGACTCCCAGTCTCTGGCTTTAAATTTCCACAGATTTAGCCATGCTGAGAATTAGCTATATTGATGTTCCAGTACATGTATTCAGAGAGTCAGTGTCCGACTAGGACCTGGGAGACTAGGGTTCAAAGTCCCACAATACCACGGCAAGCGTCTTGTGTCACCTTGGGCCACTCACACTGCCTCAGCCTCTTCTACCACACAGATGTCAAGCTTGGGCCTCGCTTGTCATAGAATGTTGTCTAGCCAAACTCATGCTCTGTTGCATTAGGGGTTAACTACTTTCTCAGTCATGCTTATTTCACTCTTTTTGTCTACAGGTATTCCAGGCTTCACTGCTGTTTATTGTCTCTGCTGGGGTGGGGGGGAGCGGATGTGTGTGTGAATGTATGCTTAAGCTTGAATAGCGCCAGCTTGTAGCAGTCTGTGAGACCCTGGGAAGTATACCTCAGTGTCCAACATGACTTTATAATGCGGGGAGCTTCTAGATAATGTAACCGTTAGTTTGCAGGTGCTGGGGGTGGCCATAAAGGCAGGGTTGGATCTTTGGCGGGCTGAGTGAAAAATGATTTGGTGGGTAAGCATAGGGGAGATGTCCTGCTTGCAGTATAGTGTCAGAACTGGCATTCAGAGGCCTGTTCCGACACAGCATCTGTTTATGCTTGGAATCTCTCTACCTCTTAATAAACATACCTTGCTGCTACAAGAGTGTTGTGGGAGTGATTGCATCCAGGACCTGACAACAGGGTTGTTAGGATATAACATGAAAGGGGAGCCATGCACACCACCAGAAGGAAAAGTGGGATAAAAACAGAGATAGCCAGTTGCCATTTTGGATGTCTGAAATGCTTTCAACAAAAAAATTCCAATGAAAAATTCAGTTTTTAAAACCTTTTGGTTGCCACAAATAAACTTGAAGTACTTGAAGGGCTGTCATATAGAGGATGGTGCAAAGTTTTGTGTTCTGTTGCCCCAGAATGTCGGATCAGAACCAAAAGGTTGAAATTAAATCAGAAGAGTTATTGGCTAAACATTAGGAAAAACTTCCTAACAGAGTGGTTCCTCAGTGGAACAGGCTTCCTCACAAGGTGGTAGGCTCTCCTTTGGAGGCTAGATGTCCATCTGACAGCAATGCGGATTCTGTGAACTTAGATCATGAGAGGGAAGGCAGGAAGGGTTGCATTAGTGCTGAGTTCTTGTGGTTCTTACACACCCAGGGAAATGCTGATTGCCACTTCGGGATCAGCAAGCAATTTTTCTCCTGGTCAGTTTGGCTGGAGATCCTGGAGGTTTTTTTGTCATCTAGGCATGGAACAGTGGTCAGTGTGGTTGTGGAGGGGGAGATAGTTGTGAATTTTTTGCCTTGTGCAGAGGTTGGACTAGATGACCCTGGAGGTCCCTGCGAACCCTGTGATTCTATGATCTGCCTCCCTGTTAGCAGACCCTTCTATGCAATTTTCATTGGAGATTTTGCATTTATGGTTCATGCTTTTACTGATAAGATGTGTGGAAAAGCAGATAAGAACAAAGCCAGAAATCGCAGTGTCACCCAGTTCTTCTGTCTTTGAGTCACTTTGAGGGGATTTTTAATTGCATTTTTAATTAAACTACAGGGAAAGGGGACTACATTTAAGGAGAAAGAAAAGAATAACCACTACTAACTAAAAACCCAAGAGAGGAGATCATTACAACTGCTTTAGTAAAAGGTTTTTCTTAAAACGCTAGTATCTTTTGAACTTAGTCAGACATGCTAAAATATCTTTTAAGTCTTAAATGTAACTATTAGAGAAAAACCCCAGGGCATCTCATTATTAAAAACTATACTTTCAAAGCCACAAATCAAAGTCCTTCAGTCTTCCTTTTATCTTATCTTGTCTTTTCCTCAGTTTATATGGACTTTTAGGGGCAGCCGCCCCTTTTTCAGAAAGAGAGTCCTCTCCAGAAGACCCCAAGTCCAACTCGCCACTGGACTTGCTGTCCTTCTCCTCTTTATCCATGTCCTTCTCTTTATCCGCCTCCTCTGGCTCACCCGTCTGGATTCTCAAAAACTGCCATGCTTTGGAAACAGAGTCAATCTTTTCTTTTTTGTCCTGAAGTTTGAAGGTTACGCCCTCCGGAGTTAACCACCTGTACACGATTGCATTTGTTTGAAGAAAAAGAATTAACTCTTTATATTTCTTTCTCCATTGTCTTATTTCAAATGGGATGTCTTTCAAAATTCTAATAGTATTGTCCCCAATTTTTAAAGGTGACCCTGCAGTCGCT